>NC_059377.1:41518775-41768775 GCF_019703515.2 Myxocyprinus asiaticus | reverse complement strand
GGAAAATTCTCTCATCATTTACTCACCCTCATGCCATCCCAGATATGTAAGTCTTTCTTTCTTCTGCTGAACACAAATTACATTTTTTTTAAAGAATATTTCAGCTCTGAAGGTCCATACAATGCAAGTGAATGGTGACAAGAACTTTGAAGCTAAAAAAAAGGTAGTATAAAAGTAATCCACATGATTCCAGTGGTTTAATCCATGTCTTCAGAAGCAATATGATAGGTGTGGGTGAGAAACAGATCAATGTTTAAGTTCTTTTTTACTATATATCTCCAATTTCACTTCCACATTCTTCTTCTTTTGTTTTTGGCGATTCGCATTCTTCATGCATCTCGCCACCTACTGGACAAAGAGGAGAATTTATAGTGTAAAAAGGACTTAAATATTGATCTGTTTCTCACCCAACCCTATCATATTACTTCTGAAGACATGGATTAAACCACTGGAGTCCTATGGATTACGTTTGTTCTACCTTTATGTGCTTTTTGGAGCTTAAAAGTTCTGGCCACCATTCACTTGCATTATATGGACCTACAGAGCTGAAATATTCTTCTAAAAATCTTCATTTGTGTTCAGCAGAAGAAAGAAGGTCATACATTTTGGATGGCGTGAGGGTGAGTAAATGATGAGAGAATTTTCATTTTTGGGTGAACTATCCCTTTAATTGGCAAAAAAAAAAAAAGTAAGTTGTCAAACAATATGGGGTAAGTTGTCACAGTGGGACACTCCCCACAGCCATAACAAAAATATGACTTTATTGGAATTTTGTTTGGAGGATAGAGTTAAACAACAACAACAATAATCCTTTTATTTACGACTGTTTGAACTAGTTTTTTAAAACAACACAAATAACCACTGCCAAAGAAAATGCACATCTATGTAACTAAAACATCCTCCATCGTGACAACTAGCCCTGGCCTCCACGTTATATAACTGTTTTGCAGGTTACCAAACACAAACGTCTTATGTGATTCTGACACAATAACTTCACGGTTTATTTAAGGTTTATTCATGATTAGAAAAGTCAGATCGTGCGATACTCCTAAAAGATTGGCATAGTTGTTTTTATTTGAGAGTTTATTTATAGAGTTAATCGTTTCTTGCATAGTTATAGCTAATGGACCCTTTTCACACCTCATCATAGTTGGCTAAACTTGAATGGCGGTGAATGGGGACCACAGCAAATTTAGACTGGATGGAGCTTAACGCTGGATAACAGCAGTAAGAAGAGAGAAACAGGCCAATATTTTCTGTGACTCCCTCAGCAGCAGTGTTAGAAGTCTCATCGCAGCTAACTGATTCTTTAAAGCTTATTCAGGGGTAATATAATGTAAATTGCAAAGTTATAAATTTACACTCAATTGGAAATATAAAAAAGTTTGGTACATTTACATTGTTAAAGAAAGTGGAAACGTGTCATAACAGGTCTGTGAAAAGGGGTCCATTAGTAAAACGTGTAATATACAACAGGTCTGTACAAAGCTAACAGACAATGTCCTGTAATTTGTAGTGACCTGTGGCGCCATCTGGTGGCCAGAGAGGTGTGGTATTGCCACTGCCTACCACTAGATGTCGCTGTAGCCATAAAGCCGTGAGTTACTGCACATGTATGTAGAGGGAATAACTTTATGTTTTTAATCAGCGATTTTGCATGCATTTTAAAGCAAAGATGTAATATAGCTTTAAAATACATCCTATATGATCTGTAGACCATACTGACCACAGAAAGTGTAATGAACCGATTGCATATTGTTCTATATACATCCGTTTTGACCAATAGTGGCCTCTAGTGGCGAGTACAGCAAATCGCCATGAACACATTGAAACACACAAACCTCAGAGTCCTGTCAGATGTGTTGATTTACTAATTTTCAGTGTGCGGGTGAAAACCAGCTTCTGGAACATCTGTCCTGCATTAAATAGATGAATACAGCACCTACAGTAATCTCCAGAGCCGATCATACCAGCATTACTGGAACTCCTGATTCATGTCACTTCAAATGATCCTTTATCTTAATTACACTCTCATAAATATATCAATAAGCTCTGAGGGTATGGGACTGATATTAACCCTTGTGCGACCTTTGGGACATTTTTGTCTTTTTCATTTGTGTTTTTTCGATCATTTTGGCTGTGTTAATGCCAACGGTATTAACTTTGCCAAAGGTGTGTATTTGTGGGGGAATTTTGATATTTCAACCTCAGTTCCTATAATACATCTATAATACACTGTGTACACAAAATAGTTACACTCAGGACCTTCAGGACAAAAATGTCCCCATTGAAACCCATTAAAACTGCAATATTTGATCCCAGTGCCATTAAAGCATAAAATCATGAATTCTATGATATAATGCTTTCATTCTGGAGCCCTGGCTTCAAAATTATTATTTTTTTTTAAATATTTTCCACCAGATGGCGCCATTTTTCTCATGTTCAGCCTATGGAGCAAATACAAGCTTTTTTCCTATTTTCCGTTTGCTGTATTATAGAGCACTGCAGGCCAACTGAATAAATGATGCAGCTAAAATTGTTTGGGTGTGTTAGGATGGATGTCAGAGTGTGTTTTGTATGTGTGTATTGAGAAATTTGTGTGTGTGCTTGTGTGTGCGTGTGTGTGTGTGTGTACATGTTTATACTACATTGTGGGGACCAAATGTCCCCACAATGATAGTAAAACCTGAGATCACCTACATTGTGGGTACCAGCCAGCGGTCCCCATGAGGAAAATGACTTATTAAATATACTAATTGATGTTTTTTTGAAAATGTAAAAATGCAAAAAGGTTTCTGTGAGGGTTAGGTTTAGGGGTAGGGTTAGGGTTAGGGGATAGAGATTATTGTTAGATCTGTATAAAATCCAAAAAATGCATGGAAGTCTATGGAGAGTCCCCACAATGATATAAAAACATAGTGTGTGTGTGTCTGTGTGTAAAATCAACAGTGGCATTATGTAAACAAACTGACATTTAAAAGGTTAAAATCCTGAAAATGAATGAATATTTGGTAGTTATGATCAGGACTGATGTTCGTTTAAAAAATCAAACTCATTGAAAGTGGAAAATAATATTAATATATAATATTATTATGGCAGTTTTTTGACGCAGACACTTTTGTCCTCTAAGGACCTCCGAGTATCTTTTTTTTATTGACACACAAGGGTTAAACTGTTAACTTTACGCCTAAGGTGCATTCAGAGAGAGGAAATTATGTTTTATTACTGTTAATTATATCATGAAAAAACAAACAGTACTTGTCTGTAAATAAACATTAGAACCCTTACAAAAAAAGTACTGTGGATGTACTATAATAGACATTAAGTTTTGCTGTGCTGTGTCTCTCTCCAGTGAGGTTAGACAGGAACAGATGGTTATAAAATCTGAATCAGCAGCAGAAATGATTCAATTTGCTGGTGTAAATTAATGTATGCCACTGCTGAACTAATAATGGAAGTCTATGGGGCCAGCGCGCCACAGGGATTGAAAGCAGAAGTGTGTAAAAAATGTCCATAATTTTAATGGTAAAAGAATTTTAAAAATGCTACAACATTAAATGGTTAACAGGTAGTTAACCATTTTGTTTACCTTAACATATACGGTAAACAAAAGATAATATATTTAACCCAAAACTGTTATTTTACAGTAAAATATGGTTAAATTTCTTTTTTTTAGATGTAAAAAGTATGATTTACCATATAATTACTAGTAAAACTGCATCATGTTTAACATGAATGTACTTTCTATGGTCAACTATTGTTCAAATTACAGTAAAAAAACAAAACAATAATCGGGCATTTCCAAAAGTCCCAGTGTTACCCATCACATTTTATTATATTTTATGGGAATAGTTATGTTTATTCTTAAAATAACTTATTATTATGTACAATGGGGTGTTCTATGTTATATTTTATAATATTTTATAAAGTTAAGTACATTTTTTACTAAAAACAATTTTTAAAAACAGATTTTTTTTTACAGTCAGCTTGTATTTTTTTGAAGCACTTACATTAATTTTTTATTTAAAACTAATATTTGTAATTTAAAGAGATAGTTCACCAAAAATGAAAATTCTCTCATTTACTCACCCTCATGCCATCCCAGATGTGTATGACTTTCTCTCTTCTACAGAACACAAATTATGATTTTTAGAGGAATATCTCAGCTCTGAAGGTCCATACTATGCAAGTGAATAGTGACCAAAACTTTGAAGCTCCAAAAAGCACATAAAGGCAGCATAAAAGTAATCCTTAGATCGCTTCAGAAGGCACGAATTAAACCACTGAGTTGTATGGATTACGTTTATGCTACCTTTATGTGCTTTTTGGAGCTTCAAATTTCTGGTCACCATTCACTTGCATTGTATGGACCTACAGAGCTGAAATATTCTTCTAAAAATCTTTGTTTGTGTTCTGTCGAAGAAAGAAAGTCATACACACCTGGGATGGCATGAGGATGAGAAAATGATGAGAGAATTTTCATTTTTGGGTGAACTATCCCTTTTAGCTGTAGAGCTGTCTAAATCATCCTTTTTGTGGTGGGATTACTTGTGGATGAACTTCTGGTTATGTTTTACCATTGTAATTGCTGAGTGGAGTTTGCTTCATGTAAACAATACTTTACAGATAGCTATATCATCTCTAATCAGTCACGTCACTCTACAGCTATAGGATTTTATTCCCGCCAGTTTTATTATCCGCCAGGCAAAAAGCTTATGTTTAATTTCTTTCATCCTCTCATCATCAAGCTACATCAGTTTAAGTATCATGTCCATCACACAATCAGTAGCATGCTGAAGTATAATACTTAGGGATCAGGGTTTATTCAGAGTCACTAACCATAAGTATGAGCAACAGAAACACAAATGTTTTTAACGATAAGGTACAACAGGGCTAAAAGGCTCCTTTGATTGTATTTTCTCCCAAAACAAATAGAAACAAAAACGACCACAGCACTTTCCTAAACACCTGTTTGTCACTATACACTATAACTTTGTGGACTGATCCATTAGGTCATCACGTGCAATGTCTTGACATTTTGAGGTCATTTGATCTAATATTTAATAACTTTGAAATTGTTGTAAATTGATGTGGCCACACGGGGTAAAAGGCCCCCATGCAACATTTAAATATACAAATATATACCAATGAGACAAAACATTATGGCCACCTGCCCAATATGCTGTTGGTCCTTTGCATGCTGCCAACACAGCACCAACCCACCGATGCATGGACTCTACAAGACCCCTGAAGGTGTCCTGTGGTATCTGGCACCAAGGCATTAGCAGCAGATCCTTCAAGTCCTGTAAGTTGCGAGGTGGATCTGCCGTAGATCGGACTTGTTGGTCCAGCACATCCCACAGATGCTAAATCGGATTGAGATCTGGGGAATTTTAAGGCCAAGGCTAAACCTTGAACCCTTCATCATGTTCCTCAAACCATTCCTGAACAATGTGTGCAGTGTGGCAGGGCACATTATCCTGCTGAAAGAGGCCACTGCCATCAGGAATACCGTTGCCATGAAGGGGTGTACCTGGTCTGCAACGATGTTTAGGTAGGTGGCACGTGTCAAATTTATGTCCACATGAATGGCCGGACCCAGGGTTTCCCAGCAGAACATTGCCCAGAACATCATACTCCCTCCATCGGCTTGTCGTCTTCCCACAGTGCATCCTGGTGCCATCACATACCCAGGTAAATTGCTCACATGTACTGTCCACGTGATGTTAAAGAAAACGGGACTCATCAGACTAGGCGACCTTCTTCCACTGCTCCAAGGTCCAGTTCCGACGCTTGCGTGCCTATTGTAGGCACTTTCGACGGTGGACAGGGGTCATCATGAGCACTCTGACCGGTCTGCGTCTATGTAGCCCCATACGCAGCAGGGTTCGATGCACTGTGTGTTGTGACACATTCCTCACATAACGTCTCAGTTACTGTCGTAACCTCTGTTCCCTGATGGAGGGAACAAGATGTTGTGTCAATGTAGTGACACTAGGGGTCACCCTTAGGAGCCCCTAACACCTCAAATCTTTGAGAAAAGGCCAATGAGGATTGGCGAGTGGAATGTGCATGCCACTCCCCCGGACATACGGGTATAAAAGGAGCTGGCACGCAACCACTCATTCAAGTTTTGTGCTGAGAAGGCGAGACAGGATCCCGGCCATTTCAGTGGGTAGTACAGCGTTTTGGCAGGGGGGACACAACGTCTCGTTCCCTCCATCAGGGAACAGAGTTTATGACAGTAACCGAGACATTCCCCTTCTGTCACTCACTCGACGTTGTGTCGATGTAGTGACACTAGGGGTCCCTATACGAAATGCCACAACTAGCTGAACCGTGTTACATGGACTGCTGGTGCAGGTGCAAGCAAGCTGCTGCGTGCGTAGTAGCAGGTGCACCGGTCTGCACGTAGCCTTCCCCAACACCCCAAAAAATGTTGTATAGTTCCCCACATCTCTAGGGGGGGAAGAGACATATCTAGTATGGGAGCAGGCCGTGCCAGCCACGGCCTTTTCTCGCTACGTTTTCTCTCCACAGAGTATTCAGTTATTCGGCTGGGGCCATTTTAACGCTCAATATATGCGCTGGGGAAGGTGTTCTTTTCCTATCCTATTCTTTCAGGGGGAAAAGACCCCGCGGAGACCACATCCTGCCCAGAAGGGAGGTAACATGTGGCAAGCACGTCATGTGGGCTCAGAGCTGCACATGGAAGAGGCACAGTGGTAGGTCCTGCCTGAAAGGGGAGGAGCTCTAAAAACATGGCAACGGGACAGAGAGGGCTCTGTCAAAGGGAGACGCAGGTCTGCCGAAATACATCACAGGGGGTTACCGGAGTTACTGGCACCTGTGGAGCACCTACCTCAGTAAGGGCATATTAGCACACATACTGGTTCTGGCTGTGAATTCCTCCACTGAATTCGTGAGCCACAGGGCTAGGGAGGAAGGACATCCAGGGTTCACGGGTTCGTGAACTCGCATGGGAAAATAAGAGCACATCTTCGCCTCCTTAGAGGGGAAAGGAGCTATATGCAAGCGATACACCCGGCCAGCTGTCCGTATTCCAAAGCGTACCTGTTCGTACCTGACTGAACACGGGACGAAACTGGCTCAACCCGGAGATTGTAAAATCTTGCGAAGGTATTGGGTGTCGCCCAGCCCTCTGCCCTGCAGATGTCTGCTAGAGAGGTCTATAGCTAGAGTGCTCGTATTCCCGAAGGGGCAGGCATGGCCTGGGCCTGGTATGCCATAGCAATGCCTTATCGTCCACTTTATCATGGTGTGCCACTATGGCAGCCACATACACCTTCAAGGTGGAGGGGGACCGTTCCACCAGCCTCTCATGCAGGAAGGAAAGCACTGACCCGACTGCACATCTCTGAGGGTCTTCAGCTCGGGAAGAACACCAATTTGCGAACCGACACCACTTCAGGGTATAAAGCTGCCTTGTGGAGGGAGCTCTGGCCTGAGTGATCGTGTCTAACACTGCTGGTGGTAGGCCACTTAGGTCTTCCGCAACCCGTCCAATGGCCAGACGTGGAGGTTCCAGAGGTCTGAGCGCGGGTGCCCCATCCCTTAGAAAGAAGGTCCTTCCTCAGGGGAATTCACCAGGGAGGGGCTGTCGCAAGGAGCGTGAGGTCTGAAAACCAAGTCTGGGTGGGCCGATACGGGGCCACGAGGGTGAACTGCTCCTTGTCCTCCCTGACCTTGCACAGGGTCTGTGCAAGTAGGCTCACTGGGGGGATCGCATACTTGTGCAGCCCCCGGGGCCAGCTGTGTGCCAGCGTGTCTGGGCCGAGGGGAGGCCCGCGAAACAATCTTGATGCCGGACACACACCAAAATGTGCTTTGGCATCAGCATCTTGAACAGGAGTATGTGCAAGGTCCGGTTCAGAACTCGGAGGTCCAAGATTGGCTGCAACCCACCGCCTTTCTTCAGTACGATGAAGTAATGGCTGTAAAACTCTTTCTTCATCTCGGTTGGAGGGACAGGCTCTATCGCGCCCTTGTGCAGAAGGGTCGCAATCTCTTCACGCAATCTCCGTACGCAAGCTCCGGGCGAGGGGCACTAAGGGGACAATCACGTTTAACGTACCTGTGGGTGGGGCCTCATGGCGGGAGGGAGCAGGGGATGCCATGTCGAGGAGCCTCGCTTCATCTCAAACTCATGGCTGCACTGAGGGGACCCTCGAAGCACTTACCTTGCTCCATGTACCCAGCATCGTGGGGATCGGCGACAGGGGAGGAGGGACTTTTTGACCGTCCTCGTAGTCCGTCACAACCACCTGGCCGTGGGTGTGAGTGTGGTGCGACCGGACGCGTGAAGGCGGGGGGCCCGCGTTCATGGCGTCTATGTCGCAGGTGCTCAGTGCCCAGTTGCTGTGATAACAGCGGTCGTAAACACTGGCTATGTGACCCAGGGAGTGAGGAAACTGCTCTTTTATTGAGAATGTGGGTACCGCAGCCCGGCGAACATAAAAGAAAAGGAAACCAAGGATTTACCTCCCGGCCCTCCACCGGGGGGTGGAGTGGTCTGGATATCAGCTCCGGGTTTGCAGCAGAAATCTCGCTCCCTGGGTCGTCCGTCTCAGGGGCGCTTAGGAGCCTTACGTGTCCTCGTGCTGGCCCATTCCTGCGGGGGGCTCTACGATGGGGCCGAGAACTGGGCTCGGGCTGAGGCAGAGCCGCCGGGTCTTTCGCCGCCGCAGGGGGATGCCCTCGGCGAGCAGACGGGTTACGGGATCTTGAGCCATGCCGGGGCAAGATGTGTTGTATAGCCACCGTCTGCTTCCTCACCACCGAAAACGGCTGGATGAAGTTGTCGATGGTGTCGCCAAATAGGCCGATCTGGGAGATGTGGGCGTTGAGAAATCGAACCTTGTCTGCGTCCCTCATCTCGACCAGATTCAGCCACAGGTGGCATTCCTGGACCACGAGGGTGGACATCGCCCGCCCGAGTGCTCGCGCCTTGAGCTTCGTCGCCTGGAGGGTGAGGTCGGTCACCGAGTGCAGCTCCTGCATCACATCGGGATCAGGACTACCCACGTGCAGTTCCTTTAGTGCCTTGGCCTGGTGTACTTGCAGGAGGGACATGGCATGCAGGGCAGAGGCAGCCTGACCAGCGGTGCTGTAGGCTTTGGCCGTCAGAGGTGACGTTGTCCTACAGGCCTTGGAAGGGAGTGCTGGGCGATCCCGCCAGGTGGCTGCACTTTGCGGGCACAGGTGCACCGCAACCGCCTTATCCACCTGAGGGACCTCCGTATACTCATGGGCCACCCTGCCATTGAGGGTAGTGAGAGCAGACGAGCTGGGAGGTCAGTTTCAGGCAGAAAAAGGTGCCCTCTACAACCTCGTCAGCTCATCGTGCACTTCCGGGAAGAAAGGGACCGGGTGGGGGGCATGGCTGTGAGTGGTTCCCCGAACCCAGGAACCAATCATCTAGCCGTGAGGGCTCAGGGGAGGGTGTAAGGTTCCACTCCAACCTGACACAGGCGGCGGCCCAGGCAAGCATGGCAGTCATCTCACCTTCAGCCTCAGACTGGGTGGGCTGACCCGAAGGTGGCAGCCCAGTCGAGTCCTCGGCATCTGATATCGCCAGTACGCTCTCCGATGCAGTGATCGAGCACTCATGCTGCTCTGGAGCTCCGAAAGGAACACTAAGCTGGCCCTGGGGTGAGCTGGTCTCCTCTCGGAACTCACTGGGGGAAAACGAGCATGCTGGGGAATGGGAGGTCCACGGGGATTTACCCGGCGGTACCCATTGAAGTCCCCAAATCGCCTCCAGCGCTAACCGGGCCAGCCTCGTACCCGGAGGTAGAAGGCACGGCATGGGGGGCGGCTAGAGTGGCTTTCCCTCGGAAGAAGGAAAGCCGCAACCGCAAAGTTGCCATGGTCATATTCTCGCAACGAGAACATGAACCATCCACGAACGCTGCCTCAGTTTGATTACGACCCAGACACGTGAGGCAGCGCCCGTGGCCGTCAGAAGCGGAGAGATAGCGACCGCATCCAGGAATCACAGAAAGACGGAAAGGCATCTTGAAAAAGACGCGTCTTTAAAAAGACGTTCACATCAGTGTGTTTGCTCTAATAGAGAAAATATACTTTTTGCAGGAATATAAACTCTCTTAGCACTGTCAAAGCGCCCAGGGGCATAAAGGAGAGAAAAGCCGCTGGAATGCGTCGTATATCCAACAGCAAATGCTTCTTGGGAGGTGAATGGACCGGTAGTGGAAGACAGCTTGCTGACACATGACTGCTTGGCTCCGAAGAAAAAATCTGAATGAGTGGTTGCGAGCCAGCTCCTTTTATACCCGTATGTCCGGTGGAGTGGCATGCAAATTCCACTCGGCAATTCTCATTGGCCTTTTCTCAAAGATCTGAGATGTTTGGGGCTCCCAAGGGCGACCCCTAGTGTCACTACATCGACACAACTTCGAGTGAGCGACAGAAGGGTAACCATCATTAAAATTGTATGTGACTTGTGTCACAGTAGACCTTCTGTCGTTTCAGACTAGACAGGATAGCCTTCATTGCCCTTGTGCAGCGATGAGCCTTGGGTGCCCAACACCCTGTTGCCAGTTTGTGGTTTGTCCCTCCTCGGACCACTGATGGTAGGTACTCACCACTGCTGACCGGGAGCACCCCACAAGCCTTGCCATTTCAGAGATGCTCTGACCCAGTCATCTGGCCATAACAATTTGGCCCTTGTCAAAGTCGCTCAGGTCTTTACTCCTGCCCACTTCTCCTGCATTCAACATGTTGACTACGAGAACTGATTGTTCACTTACCATCTCATCTACCCAGACCTTGACATGTGGCCTTGTTAGGAGATGATCAACATTACTTGCATCACCTGTGAGTGGTCATAATGTTTTGGCTCATCAGTGTATGCCAATATATGTGAAGCACATACATACAAAAATGTATATGAATTTTGAATATGTAGATATTTGCTGAATTATATGAACTATAATTTTATGCTTATGTTCATATATGGCCATTTATTATATTTCTGCATGTACCCCTTGCCACTTGTTTTTATGAATTTCAATCAAAACAACCTGTTATTATTTCTTTTCACACAAATTATGTTGCTGCAGCAATATTCAATAAAAAGAAATGTATGTTTTAAATATTGATACACTCTGAGACCACAGAAAAGGCAAATTTCCCTTGGCTGTTTGCCCCATTGTTCCCTATATATAAGCCATCCTCCACCCTGTTCTATAGACATCTGTATTAGGATGGTCCAGTTCACCCCTGCTGGTAGACACTGTAACTACATCATTCTGTGGGCAAAAAGCATCTTTCTCCATTGACGGCCATTCAAAAGTAGACTTTTTATTTTTTTATTTTTTTTATTTTTTTTGTGTTTCATTATATTAATAGTATGTTTAATAATAGTAAGAGTTCTTAAAATAAGTGATTTATTTAATCATTTACACACAGTTTGAATTCATATTTTATCATATTTGTTTTTATGTACTGTCAACTATTTTCTCATCCAAGTTTAAACACCTCCTAGGAGAAAACCCAGATATGAAATATCATCTTTTTCATTCATTCACTCATTATTCATTGCTATGAATGTATTTTCATTGTCCGTTGATTCTACATGAATCAGAGGTCACACATTTAACTCAAATTTGCACTCTGGCAGCTCAGAGTGGCTGTAAAAAAGAGAATTATCCTACATACACATTGCAAGATTTATTCCTCTTGATACATCAGTATGGCATTGGAATGGTCTGATGTGTGATTCCTGACAGTCATAACTATCCTGCATTTTCATATTTCCCCCTATATATCCCTGCTTTCCAATTAGGAGATATCCAAGCTGAATTATGCTTACCATGGTTACAGAGTCAGCATGTATTCCCTTTGATATCATCCTGTCCCACAGGGTAGCAAGGTTTGTCACTGCACGCTAAAATTAGCACTTTGTGTCTGTCACTCCCTCTCTCTCTTTCACTCTCTCTCTTGCTCACACACACACACACACCTTTTCCCATCTTCAATTCCCATTCTGTGACTTGTCTAGTATGCTAGAGACCAGAAGACGACAAGCAGGTCATTGAGTGTGAATGCTTGTGGAACTCTGTTTCTCAAGCCCTCATTAAATATTTACAATAAAAGCAAATATACCTCCTAAACAGAGCACACGACTTCAGAAATGTCACCAGATACAAATAGAAACTAGACTTTTACTAGACTAGAGACTATTTAGCCTTAACGGTAAAAGAACCAATCACCTTTTAGATACAGACATCGTCAAATTACTGAAGAGCGTGCATGTGCATAATCTGGAACAGCCTGAAAAATAGCGCTTTGTTAGCATTATCTAAGCTAAATAATCACAAATTATGATCCAATTGTTGTCAGGTTTTACTTCTGATTTGAAATATGTTTTTAAATAGGTTTTAATAAATAACAAATAATATATTCAAAGTGTAAAAATATACTCATTTTCCCGCAGCAATAAAAACGTGCACTTTTGATGCCTCCTGACATCAGGATTCGAAGGTCAGAGCTCACAAACTTAAACTTTCGTTTGCGGCGGAAAGCAAAATTTCTTTGCGCGAGAATGCATTTCCGGTCACATGCATTCAGATGCGTTTGAATGGGAGTGAATGGAGCATGAAGTGTAGTGTGACCGCACTTTTATGCATTTTGATGCATTGACAAAATAGAAAGACTGCCTACTTACCTTACACATTGTTATTTTTTTGTGATTAACATTTTTTTATTGATTCATATATTAAACAAATAAAAGCAAAACATATGCAAACAGAATCAATACTTAACTCCCTCTATATATAATATTGATTCTGTTTGTATATGTTTTGCTTTTATTAGTTTAATATATGAATCAATAAAAATAATGTTAATCACAAAAAAATAACTGTGTAAGGTAAGTAGGCAGTCTTTCTATTATATATATATATATATATATATACTGTATATATATATAATAATCACACACAGAACAACTACTCCTCTCTCTCCACTGTCCCTCCCCGAGAGCCCTCTAAAAACGCCAGATATTTGCCCCAATTTCCCACAAACAAGTCCAAATTTCCCAGTCTTCTAGATGACCCTTCTTCAAAAGCTGCCACCCTCCCCATCTCTGAGCACCACATCTGAAATGGGGGCACTCCAGCTGACTTCCATCCCATTAAAACTATTTGGATCTTAACACACCACCAAAAAACATGGGTTATGTCTCCATCTTCTGATTGGCATCGCCAGCAGGTGGGTGTGTCTTTAAGACCAAGCCAATACAATCTAGAGGGTGTCCAATAGAATCGATGTAAAATCTTAAATTGTATAAGGTGCACCCTTGCATCTCTAGCTGCAGACTTGACTTTTTTTTTAAATCCTACCCCACACTTCCTCCTCCAATACCAAATTTAAATCTTTCTCCCATAATCTTTTGAAAGAAGTTAAAGCTCCAACCCCCAGACTCTGAATTAACAGGGAGTAATACACTGATGCCTCATGACCTTTTCCAACAGCAGTAATCACCTTTCCCAGAGTGTCTGCCACTTTAGGGGTGTGTGTGCTACTCCCAAAAATAGTACAGAGCAGGTGGCGCAGCTGTAAATACCTAAAAAACTGAGATCTGGGAATCCCAAAATGTTGAACCAAATTTCCAAAGGATCTCAACACTCCACTCTCATATAGGATACTGAGTGTAGTAACCCCCCTCACAATCCACTCTGACCAGCAGAAAGGGGACTTATCGATACATAATTTTGGGTTCAGCCATATGCTTGAGGCAACATTTAAATAAATGTCAGAATTAAACACTCTGGACACTTTTGTCCATACCGCGTGCAAATGCAAGATAACGGGGTGTAACTTAACTTCTCGATTAGTTTGATAGAAAGGCTTTGCAATGGCAGAACAGGGGCAAGAACTTCCTGTTTAATACAAAACCAGGGAGGGGCTCTCTCAGGTGGAAGTGACCAATGAGCCAAATGTCTGAGACCGAATGCATAATAATAAAACAAAATCTTGGGTAGGCCTAGCACACCTTTGTCAATCGGCCTATGCAGCTTACTGAAATGTAATCTGGGACGTTTACCATTCCAAATTAAGGACTTTGCTATGCTATCAAATTGTTTGAAATAAGAGAGGGGTACATCTATAGGGAGAGACTGTAGCAGGTAGTTGAATTTTGGAATACAATTCATTTTAATAACATTAACCTTCCCAATCATAGATAAATGTAATGAAGCCCACTTGCCCACATCACTCGAAAACCTTTTTATTAAAGGGTCAAAATTAACTCTAACTAAATCAGACACATTTTCTGGGAATAAAATACCCAAATGCTTAATGCCCTGTTTGGGCCACTGGAAGGCACCCAGCTGAAAATCCGTTACCAGGCAATACGCTGTCAGAGCCAAAGCTTCAGATTTAGACCAATTGACTCTGTGTCCTGAGAAGTTATTAAAGGAATTAATAATTCTGTGGAGGCAAGGCATAGATCTAGTAGGGCCTGGAGACGAATAATAAAATATCATCTGCGTAAAGCAAAAGCTTATGTGCCATACAGTACCTCCTGCCACAACCCCTGGAAAATCATCTTCCTTTCTTATCACGGCTGCTAATGGTTCCAGGGCAAGTGGATCGATCAGTTGACATTTGTGACCTTTAATTAGTGGCTAACTGTTCATCTTATAGTTCGAGGCTTCCGATGAAATGGTATTGACCTCTGGGATGTGTAACACTCCTTTATAAACTGTGAGGTTTGTAAACATGAACCAATAACTGTGACATCTATTGCTAACGGAAGCCAAACTCAATCTGATGCTAATGAAGTTCACCCTGAACTTAAAGAGCACTGAAAGAGAGAGAAAGAGAGGTGTGAGAAAATCTTCTCGCTGTATTTCTTAAGATCTGTCCGTTAAAGGTTTTTTCAAAGGGGTGACATCTCTAGAGCAGCATCTATCTATCCATCCATCTATCTATACATACATACATACAGTACATACATCCATCTATCTATCTTTCGTTCTATCCATCCATCCATCTATCCATCCATCATCCATCCATCTATCTTTTGTTCTATCATCCATCATCCATCCATCTATCTTTAATTCTACCTATCTATCATCCATCCATTCATCCATCCTTCTATCTATTTATCTTTTGTTCTATCATCCATCCATCATCCATTCCTCTATCTTTTGTCCTATCCATTCATCCATCCATCTTTCGTTCTATCTATCTATCTATCTATCTATCTATCTATCTTTTGTTCTATCCATCCATCCATCCATCATCCATCCATCTGTCTGTCAGCCTGTCTGTCTCACCCATCCATCCATCTTTCTGTCTGTCTATTTCTTTGAATGCATCTATATACAGTATTTGTCTGTTCAGCAGTTTCAGTCCATATGAAGCTCATTGAGAGTAATATGTCTACCATGGGAGTGAATAACCTTTTCCATTTCGACTTCTCTGATGTCCACATTGTGCGGAGATGATCTCTTCCACCAAAAGAATATTAATGACTATTTCTCAGACTTAAGTACAGATAAAGCTAATAGCCAGACATGACAGAAGTGCAGGCAGAGCCAGTTTTATTCTCCTCCACAGCTCACAGATAAAGTTAAAGCTACTCTGAGCATTTAATTTAATTAGTTAATTAATAAGTTAAACTGCTGTGTTTTATGACACTTCATATGGCCTCGCTCCATGCAGCGCTCACATTTTCTTTAGACTCAAGACTGTACTTCACTTAAACTTTCTTAGAAATGTCACAAAATCACATTTGGACTTTTGCTTCTTTCTGGTTAATGTGCACATTTCTGTGAATTACCACATTATTCATTTGGACACATATAAGTCTGCTGCCTTAAGTTTTTACACCCAGAGCTTTTTAAGTTTCAATTATTTGCTGTGGTTACTAGTCCAGATACTAAATGTGTACACAGAAAATGTTCTATTGATAGATGATATTAGCTTTCAGTTGTTCAAGGTTTCTTCACAGAACTACTGCTTTAAGTAGCTACTGTACATTAAGTTTATTGCTGTATGAAATAAAGTATTGAAGCCTGACATACTGTAGACTGAAATAGACAATTCAGTCTTGGAAGAATTTGATGAAAAATGTTTGAGTTCAGATTGAGATCTCTGACATTTGATTGCAGACTTTGGGATCTTGGCGACATCTGAGCACAGTTTGAGACATTGAGATTCTCTTCTGATCTTTACTGGAGTCTTTTTCTCAGTAGAAACATCTGAGAAGCATGAGAACTTCAGCAATAGACTCTATTTAATCTCATTGCTACCTTTGAAAAACAATTGAGAAATTAAAGGGATCTCATTTGCTATTTTTCTTTCCTGTGGGCTGGTGAAAAGAACCAGGTCAAAATTTGCCAGATTTAATTGCAGAACCATTCAAAGTTTCCTAAAGACCTTTTTATTTTCTAGATTTCGAAAACCATCTGTGTGCTGATGCTTTGAAGAACACAGAAACAAAAATACTGATCTGAAGAACATATAATGTAATATCAAGAATGTTAGTAATCTCTAAACAGCCATCTTTCAACTTTCCTTTCAAAACAATCTTCACGTCTCCCCTCGAAACTTAAATAAAGTGATCGTAAATGATTCACCACAGGGCTCGATTAAACTCCAGGACAAAGAGGAAGAGGAAATATTATTCTACAGATAAAAGAAGAGGCGTACTTCACTGTAATTACATAATAACCCTCCTCCGCAGAGCACGAGACCTTGTTTGCTCTTGGAAGTTCTCCTGAAATCTCTTTTAT
Source organism: Myxocyprinus asiaticus (assembly GCF_019703515.2). NCBI lineage: Eukaryota > Metazoa > Chordata > Actinopteri > Cypriniformes > Catostomidae > Myxocyprinus > Myxocyprinus asiaticus. The sequence goes on along the minus strand of NC_059377.1, from coordinate 41,751,988 downwards.
TTCATTTAACTCCTTGATTTTTGAAATCATTTATTATATTCAAATATCAGAACAGATTTAACTAATTAAACGCTCAAAGAAAGGCCTATTTCATAGATATTTGGAAGGAGATCACCTTCATGTGGATTGATAGATTATGTGTGAAACTCAATCGTCAGTAGATTTCATATTCATCCCTGAATCTTTCAACTGTGAATGTTTCAAATGTTCTATGAATGAGAAAACCGCAGGGACCATATCTGACTATAATGAAGCTTGCATGAAAATGTCCACAAACTATTCTATTCCCTTTTCATTTTCTTGTCTCATCTGATTTCTCCTCTTTTATAAAAACTTTATATTTTTCTTTTCTAAATACAAACCAGTCAAGGACCAGTTGTCAGCAAACCCTGCTAACACCCAGAACAAACATATAAATCAATAAAATCACACACACAATCACAGATGCACAATCTTTGGGTTTTAAAATCAGTTCTGCTTCTTATAATTATAATTGAGGGACGAGAGTGAAACTCTGAAGTAGTTGTGCGACCAGCTTTCGCAATGTCTCATTCCCTTCATCTCAGGGAACCGAGTTTACATGTGTAACTGGAGACGTTCCCTTTCGATTCAGTTCACTCATCACTGCTGTAAGTACTATGGGGAACGATATTCCATCACGCTGTGCTACGTGACATCACACTCCCAGAGTTATAACACTAAATAGAGATATTCATAAGGAGTCACAGTCAAAGTCACTGTCTGAGAATGAAGTCTCCATTCCCCTGGTAATGCTCCCTGGCATGACAACAGATCCACTCGGTTGATGTGCCACGCCCGTTTCGCACCTGTCCAGGTGCCGAAAGTCGGACATCCATCGCACACCGCGCCCCAACCTGTGTTGGATGCATCTGTGGTCACCACTTTTCTTCAGAAAATTTGACCCAGCATAACACCCTGTTGGTAGAAGGCTGACACTGTCCATTGTGCTGGAGCTGCCAGGCAGTGGCGAGTCACTGCGATGTGCCCGTGGTTCCAGGCGTGATGTGGAACATGTCGCTTAAGCCAGTACTAGAGAGGTCTCATGTGTAACAGATCTAATGGTATGATGGTGGATGCTGCCATCATAAAACCCATCATTCTCTGAAAAGACTTCAGTGGCAATGTTTTCCCCAGTTTGAACTGAGACAGACACCAAAAAATGTTCTGTACACACTCGTTCGTGAAGTGCGCGCACATGATCATGGAGGCAAGACGAACTCCTAAAAAGGAGATTTACTGGCTAGGGAAAAGTGTGTTTTTCACCCAGTTGACATTCAGGCCCAGATTTTTCAGATGGCAAAGCAGCAAGTCTCTGTGTTCGCTCAGTAGTGCCTCTGATTGGGCTAATAATAACCAATCATCGAGGTAATTCAAAACACACTGTTCACTTTTAATGGGGCGAGTGCCGCATCGATACATTTCATGAACGTGCGGGTAGCCAGAGGCAGACCGAAAGGAAGGACTTTGAATTGATACACAGTTCTCTTGAACGCGAATCTCAAAAACTGCCTGTGACACGGTGCAGTTGGTGCATGAAAGTACGCGTCCTTCAGATCTATTGACGTAAACTAGTCCCGGAGACGGATGTGTGATAAGATCTGTTTCTGAGTTAACATTTTGAATGGGCCTTTTGCGAGCATGCGAATCAAGCGTCTCAGATCTAGAATGGGCTGAAGCCCGCCGTCTTTCTTCGGAATGAGAAAATAATGTCTGTAAACCCCGCTGTGTGTGACATAGTCTGGGACAGTCTCTATGGCATTTTTTGCGAGGAGATTGTAAATCTCTGCGCGTAACATCTGAGCATCCTGTGGTCGGACCACAGATTGCAAAACGCCAGTGAAGTGAGGTGGCTGGCATACAAACTAAATCATATAACCATGCTTGATCGTTTTTAATGTCCAGTCTGACATGGCCGTGAGGTCTCACCATGCATTTGCGCAGTGGGCTTATTGATTTGCTCGCTAAAGAGATAGAGTGCCGCTCACCATAGGGAAGTGGTTGAGCATAATGTGTGGGGTATATGATATGTGAAGAGGAAATGGCCCTTTTTCTGAGAATGTGTGAGTGTCCCGTGTTTGTGCAGTGGGTGCTTTTTTCTCTTTTGTGAGAACAATCTTTATTTAAAAAATACACACAGAAGCAACATTTTGAACAATGTCCCATTCCTGATGAACAGTATTGGGAAGAGGAGAGAAACACTGTGTGCCTCGAATCGAGCCTTCTTTGGCTCTGGGCCATGAATATCGGCGAGCTCTGGGCTCCTCTTTACGGGGCTGGGCATGTCAGGAACGTTTCTGCTGCCCGGCTGGGGTTTTTCCATCGGAGCGTTTTTCGCGCTGAGACGGCGGGTGCTTACACTTGGGCCACAGTTTGCGTGGCTTCACAGATGGCTCAGTAGTAGCTATCAGCTGCTCTGGGGCAGCGAGAGATGGATTCTTTGCCCGGTGCTGACCGGAATTAGATCAGGAGCGTGCCGGGAAAAGGGAAGTGCTACTTTTCTTTGGTAGAAAGTGTTTCATCGCTTGAGACTGCTTTTGCACCGCGATGAAGCCCTCTGAAAAGCCTTCCATGGCGTTGCCAAAGAGACCATCGGGCGACACCGGGGTTTTGAGGAGAGTGGCTCTCATCTCCGTGATAGTTAGCCAAATATGCAGGTCTAGAACCACCAGGTTGCTCATCGCTTTGCTGATGGCCTCAGCGGTAGCTTTCGTGGCTCGCAGCACCAAATCTGTAGTGGTGCGGAGCTTTTTGAACAGCTCTGGATTGGGGCCTTGCTCATCCATTTGTTTTAGGAGCTTAGCTTGAAAAATCTGGAGCACCGACATGCTGTGGAGTGCTGAACCAGCTTGGCCCGCTGTTGTATAAGCTCTTCCAGCCAGTGCGGACATCAGTCGACATGGCTTGGAGGGATGGGCAGGGCAGGATTTCAATCCCATGGCAGTATTTGTGACTGAGTTTAAAGAAATGTTCTTCCAGTACCAATACTTTTGCTGTTTTGCTTGTTGATGTTTTTCTCATGAAAAAAAGAAAGAAATGAAAAATACAAAACACTGAAAGCTTAATGTTAACTACTGGTAGCTTTTCACATTTTATTAAGAAAATGTGAGTGGTGTTCGCCAGTGCAAAACAAGCCACCTGTATCCTCGCATGTTGTGGGTGGTTATCAGAGTGTTGCTATGTGGTTGCTAGGGAGCTGCTATGTGGTTCCTAGGGTGTTCTGAATGGTTACCGGGGTGTTGCTATGAGATTGCTATTGTGTTCTCAGTGGTTGCTAGGGCATTGCTATGTGGTTCTTTGGGTGTTTTGAGTGGTTGCCAGGGCGTTGCTATGTAGTTACTAGGGTGTTCTGGGTGGTTGGCAGGGAGTTGTTTTGTGGTTGCCATGGTGTTGGTAAGCAATTGCAAAGGTGTTCAGAATGGTTGACACGGTTTTGCAATGTGGTTATGAGGGTGTTGTTTGTGGTTGCTAGTGTGTTCTGGGTGGTTGCCAGGGTATTTCTATGTGGTTGCAAGGGAGTTGCTATATGGTTGCCACAGTGTTGCTTTGTGGTTGCTAAGGTGTTCTGGGTGGTTGCCAGAGAATTGCTATGTGGTTGCTAGGGTGTTCTGGTTGGTATCCAGAATTGCTATGAGGTTGCTAGGGTGTTCTGAATGGTTTACAGGGTGTTGCTATGTGGTCGCTAGGGTGTTCTGAGTGGTTGCCAGGGCATTGATATGTGGTTGGCTCAGTGTTGCTATGCAGTTGTTAAGTTGTTCTGGGTTGTTGCCACAGTTTTGCTATGTGGTTGTGAGGGTGTTCTTGTTGGTTGCCAGGGCGTTGCTGTATGGTTGCTAAAGTGTTCTGAGTGGTTGCCACGGTTTTGAAATATGGTTAAGTGGGTGTTCTGGGTGGTTGCCAGGGCATTGCTATGATGTTGCTTGGTTGTTCTGGGTGGTTGACAGAGCATTGCTATGTGGTTGCCAGGGTGTTCTGGGTGGTTTCCCTAGTGTTGTTTGTGGTTGTTAAGGTGTTCTGGGTGGTTGCCAGAGCATTGCTATGTGGTTTCTAAGGTGTTCTGGGTGGTTGCCAAGGTATTTCTATGTGGTTGCTAGAGAGTTGCTATGTGGTTGCCACAGTGTTGCTTTGTGGTTTCTAGGGTGTTCTGGGTGGTTGCCAGAATTGCTTTGTAGTTGCTAGGGTGTTCTAAGTGGTTGCCAGGGTGTTTCTGTGTGGTTGCTAGAGTGTTCTGGGTGATTTCCAGGGGGTTGCTATGTGGTTGAGAGGGTGTTCTTGGTGGTTGCCAGAGTGTTTCTATGTTGTTGCTAGGGTGTTCAGGGTGGTTACCAGAGTGTTGCTATGTGGTTGCTAGGGTGTTCTGGGTGGTTTGCATGGTGTTGCTTGCCATTGCTATGGTGTTCTGGGTTGTTGCCAGAGCATTGCTATGTGGTTGCTAAGGTGTTCTGGTTGCTACACTGTTGCTAGGGTGTTATGAATGGTTGCCAGGGCATTGCTATGCGCTTTGTAGGGTGATCTGGGTGGTTGCTGTACATTGCTATGTGGTTGCTAGACTGTTCTATGTGATTGCCAGGGCATTGCTAAGCGGTTGCTAGGTTGTTCTGGGTGGTTGCTAGGTGGTTGCTTTCTGGCCCAATTTAAAAGAGTCAACCCTCAAGCCTCTATGATATTCTCGTCTCTAGATATGAATTGGCTCCCTCCTTCAATGCAAGTCAACAGGATTTTTTCACTTTATCATCCACCAGGCGAAAATGGCAAGTCAGATCATTTAAAAAATTTATTGCGCACCTTTCTTCAACAAGCCACATGAGTTAAGGTATAATTCATCTCTGTAACACAAATGGTACAATTTACACACTGAAGTTTAATAAATAGGGTCAAGGATTTGTTAAATTGGCCTACAAAGAAATTATACTAATTATGCATGCCTTATATTTTAGGGATCTGCTTGCCCCTGTTACATTAAATTATTATTTTCGGACTGAACAGACTTTTATTCTTCATTTTTCTTTTCATTTTTCCTGTCTGTTTAGATCTAAGCTGATGTTTGCTTTGTTGTTTTACACTTTACGTGTCTCTCTGTACTTTCAGAAGTATGAACTGCACACAGAACTCAGTCTGTATTGAACACCTGGGGCTCCTGCGGGCCTTAAACACAATCCAGAATCTGTCTGAAGCGTCTGGCTGGCACACACTAGGGATGGAGGCTCAGCTGCGGCAGAAAACTCAAGGACAACTTTATCAATGCAGAGACCATAATTTACCATATTTGCATTGTAATAGTGGCATCAATAAGAGATCCCTGCTACAAAGACCAAATTAACCAGCATGCAGTTCCCATGCTGGTTTAGGCTGGTTTATGCTGGTTTGGTGCCGGACTAGCTGGTGGAACAGCACAGCCATGCTTATCACCAACAAAACACAGGTGGATCAGCACCCAAAACACAACATAAGCTGATGACCAGCAATGCCGGTCTTTTCAGCAGGGATTCCCCATCATGCCCCAGCGAAACAGATAAGAGCGCTCTTCCGCCTAGAGTTCACAGACTCTCTCTGCCTGCTTTTGGCTGTAACCTTATTAATCTGGATTTGTAGAGGACAGACTCTCTACAGCTGGTGCCAGGAGCCATTTTTATTGCTGTAACACACATTAGTGAAGAAATAACCCACCTGAGGCAAGACAGTTAATCTAAGTTTAATGGCAAAACAATTACTGAAATGCAGAAATGCAGAGTGACTTATCTATTCTATCAACACAGCATTTTGTAACAAAAGTACTGGGAACAGGCCACCCAAAAATGAAAATTCTGTAATCATTTACTCACCCTCATGTCATTCTAAACGCGTTTGACTTTCTTTCTTCCAAGGAACACAAAGGATCATTTGGAAAATGTTGATGAAAATGACGTAATTGTGGCGACATTTTTTTTAAATGATATTACGTGGTTCATTACATGTATCGCTGCAGTTCTGAAGTGAAATGTCCACTGTGTGGTGCTAAAAGCGAGTAAAATGTTCTCTCAAACAGATGAGGTTTTTAAGGTTAATGCTCTATCGAGTTTTAAATCAATAAAACCAACCTCCCTACTTTAAACCTAAACCTAACCGATAGTGTCATAAAAGACAAATGTGAGATGAAAAACACAACCACATCATTTTGTGGTGTCGACTTGCATTCTCTTCAAGACTCATACCCTTTACATCACGAGTGCAACGCTCTATCTATTGAGCTACCGCGCAATTTGATCGCACTTAAATAAGCTTGTAAATGTAGTTGATCATGTAATGCAAACGTTAAAATGAGTCATGCGTTATGGTACAAGTGTTTATATGTCAGTAAGATAGCATTGTGTGAGGAACCGTGTGAAAAGTAAGTGTTTACGAACTGTCGTTTCACTTGCGATTTGTGTGAAAGTGAATAAAAGTCATTGTTGTAGCGCCTCTAGTGCTCATTTCAGCAGGAAACAGCCGCGATACGTACAACAAGCTACGTAAAAATCAGTTTGCATGTATTGTGTAGTAACGTGATTCTATGAGACCAAGTTGCAAACTCGTCTTGTCGCAATCTGTTATTTGAGAACCAATAGCGGTTGTCCTCAATGACGTCACATTTTTTGATGCATTTTTTTTAAACTGAATACGACTGCAAATTTAATTTCTGAGGGGAAGAGTTTTAGTTAGTAGTGATGCAAATTTCAGTCTGTTCCTCATACAAAGCTATCGTATGACTTTGATTTGATATTTACAGTTTGTGCGACTTTTATAGGGCTTTTATGGGATATTTTGTTCCTTTTTGGAGCTCAAAAGACAAGATGTTTATACAGCATATGTACAGCATGGAAAAGAGCAGCAAGATTCTTCAAAAAATTTCTCTTTTGTTCTATGGAAAAACCAGTAGCAAACAGATTGGACTGGACTGGATTGATCAATCATGCTGGGAAACTTCATGATCAATAACTATAACATCATCCAGACCAGCGGCGTCATCATGTGTTTCTCCTGTACAACAGCCCTGATGTCCAATGCACAACTGGATGGAGGTGATTGAATTTAAACAGGGCTGGAAAATAATGCATCAGCCTCATTTATCCTCCATTGTTTTCTCTCTCCATTCACCTCCCCTAAACATTTGTACACTTACATTTATGCATTTGGCAGACGCTTTTATCCAAAGCGACTTACAGTGCACTTATTACAGGGACAATCCCCCCAGAGCAACCTGGAGTTAAGTGCCTTGCTCAAGGACACAATGGTGGTGGCTGTGGGGATTGAAACGGCAACCTTCTGATTACCAATTATGTGCTTTAGTCCACTACGCACCACTACTCCTATACTCCTATTTGTACCACGTACAAATGACAGAATACTCCGTATGACGAATGAAAACAAACATCAGATGCTGAATTCAAAGATTAAAGGCCAAAACAATACCATACTCTACGCAAGTGCAATTTTGTGCATTTTGCAATTCATAAAGCAATGCAAGTGTGCGTTGCATTCTCAACATTGCCACAAGGGGCGCTATAGTAGACGTTAGGGTGAACTGTCCATTTGTACGAAAGTGTTCTCTTTCAAGTCAACAGTTTCAAGACAAAATTGCTAAGCAAGTTAAAGTCAATATATTTATAGCAACATATATACAGTAAATAAAAACGCATTCAGTTTAATTGCACAGACTTTTGAAGGAAACTCTTGAGTACTGAGGTTTGTTCCCGCCACATTAGCTCAAAAATGCATGTCAAGCTGGTTCAACCTGACCGCACGTTGGCCTAGCGCTCTTGTGTAAAGTATGTTTCTGGCCAAACAGTGAATAATTTATCATTCTTGAGCCGCTGGGTGCGTTTGGAATGATGCGCTACCACACTTTTCACACTACTTTTGCGGTACGTACAGTAGTGTACTGCGCACAGTATGAAGGATGAACAAAAAACTGATTTGATCAGACTTTATTTCAAATAAAATTATTTCTTTTCTCTACACAAAATTGGATTCAAATTGCAAAATAACCATTTTTATTTTCAAGTTGATAACTGGATTGCACTGATCATGAGACAACCATGTAATACTACTGTTTGAAAGTTTACGGTTGCATACTGTTGTACACTGTTTCGCATACTATAAAATAGTGTGCAGCATATGGTATGTATTGTAGTACACTAGTATTCCATTTCGAACCTAGCCTCTGTGGCTTAATCTTTGATGGTGTCTTAAACATCTCGTTATGTGTTCTGAAGTTGAGACAAAAGCATTAATTATTTGCACTCTGAGTTCCATTTAAAGCACAGTGGCGGCGGAGGACAATAAGCCCATGAGAGCAAGTGGAGACTGGAGCTTCCTGTAACTTCCTGCATTTGACAGTAGTGTTAAATATTCCATAGTTCTCCAGCGCAGAGTGAGAGGCAATTAAACCATGATGTGAAAAAGATGTGTAATTGTGCTATCCAGCCATCTAATTGCCACATGGGCACCTGACTATTTTTTTGCTCTTTATAATGAAGCATCTGATTATTTCAACATCTTTTTTAACCATAAGAGCATATATTTTGTGTATATTTTTGGTGAAATAAATTTAGTATGTCATTTGGGTACTTTATGCCTTTAAACTTGTATACTGTGCACAGTATACATGCAGCAGAAATAGTATGAGTAGCAGTGTTGGGTTACTCTAAAAAAGTAATTAATTACTAACTTCTAATTACATCTTCTACAGTGTAATTAGATTACTGTACTAATTACTCTGTCTCAAAAGTAATTGCATTACTTTTTTTCTATTTATTCTTTTAATTTTTTCAAATAAATAATAAAATCAAATAAATTATTCATGAGCTGGCCAAAGAATTTAAGGGGGCAGCGTTAAATTCGAAAACATATATTTTAACATTAGACGTTAAATTTCGATTTTAAATTCACTATTGTTTTATATTGAATTGTTCTAGAGTCTATACAGTATTTAACGCAATTACATCAGAAGTAACTAATTAAATTACTGAAAAATTAAGAGTAATCCCTTACTTTACTTTTTTCAAAGAAAAAGTAATTTCATTACAGTAATTAATTACTTTGTAATGCATTACACCCAACACTGATGAGTAGTATGCTAGTATGCTTTTCCAATTAGACAATTAAGAAAGAGATGTTAAAAACCACAGTTTTTTGTTTGTCATTCATTCGTCACACTGTGCACAGTATGCATACTACTCACTGCGAAAGTAGTATGGAAAGTATGGTAGTGCATCGTTATATTTTACTAAATATAGAATTTACTAAAGACAAGGACAAACACTGGAGGTGCGTCCCAAACCGCACCCTTTTCACAATTATATGCCATTTTGTAGTGTTAGTAGTGCGAGTTGTACGTTTACACTGAAAATGCAGCAAAAAGAAGTATACTTTAAGTACCCGGATGATGCACTATTTCAACCATCAAAACGGAGTGTGGAATGTTGGACACTTTATGCACTCAGCACTCACAGATTGCTGTACATAGCAGAAGGGGTGGAGTTACCTGGCTGCGCTACTGGTCTGACAAAACAGTAAATAACGAAGAATGTAGCAGCTAGCAAAACTTCAGTGCAGACAGCACTTTACAAATGTGAGTTGAATGCTTTATCGTCACTACAAGCTGTGTGAATTTGTTCATTGTTTAAGATACAAGTGTTGAACTGAGGTTGGCTAACGTGCTAAAGCTAGCGGCAACAGATCACGTGCGCTAGAAACGTCACTTCCATCAGCTATTAAATGGCGAACGCTTCCGTGTAGTAAAAAAATGCTGTGTTCCATTTGAGACGATACTACACTTTTCATACACTACATGGCTGAGTGCATAATATATTTTATAAGTGCATAGTGTATAGTGTGTCGTTTGGGACACAGCTTTGGTCTGTTCCAAAACCTAGTGAGCTTCCTTTGGAGGCAGCATTTTAAGGGATCACAGGCGCACTCTCGATGGGAAGGCTGTTCTAAAAGTGGTATCTTAATTATTCTGCCTCATAAGATACCTTGTTCTGGCCAAATTCTATGGTAGCATCATTATGTATTTTTCCCTGGGTAGATGATCCCAGTATGCACCGTGTGGAAATCCATTCAATACTGAAAAGTATCATTAAAAAATTGTTTCATATCAATTCATGTGTGTACTAAGAGTATTTATGCTCATTAGAGGATTGCGTTGTTCCTCTCGCATCACCTCTATTGAAATCAGTTGCGAGTCTTGTCTCGCATGCGCTAAGCTGCCGTCTATGTAGACCGTTCCAAATCGGTCTCTTATGAGGTGTAGTTTTAGTAAGGATACTGCCACAGAAGACAGCTGCCTATGTAGGCAGGAGATAGCGAGGCAGCTCACAACGTTTTGGAACAGACCCAGTGATTCAGGCAAACTTTAAAAATACTCCATGAAGGGGTCCTGGGTAGCTCAGCAAGTATTGACGCTGACTACCACCCCTGGAGTCATGAGTCTGAATCCAGGGCGTGCTGAGTGACTCCATCCAGGTCTCCTAAGCAACCAATTTGGCCCGGTTGCTAGGGAGGGTAAAGTCACATGGGGTAACCTTCTCGTGGTCGCTATAATGTGGTTCTCGCTCTTGGTGGGGCGCGTGGTGAGTTGAGTGTGGATTCCGCGGAGAATAGCGTGAAGCCTACACACTCACTATGTCTCCGCGGTAACGCGCTCAACATGCCACATGATAAGATATGTGGATTGACGGTCTCAGACGCAGAGGCAACTGAGATTCGTCCTCCGCCACCCAGATTGAGGCGAGTCACTACACCACCACGAGGACTTAGAGCGCACTGGGAATTGGGCATGCCAAATTGGGGAGAAAAAAAAATACTCCATGACTTTCACTCTCATATAGACATGATACAGGCAGAAGTTCAAGCATCATGAAAAAATATGCTGCTCTGATGCAATGGATTTGACGTGCTACGTGACACTTTTCTACGAGTTTTCTGCCCTTATGTAGCTTGCATAGACAATTTGTTGGCCCTTTTTGTTGATAACGGCGGATCAAAATAGATACAATTCACAGGAAGAGCTCTACAACAGCATCCATTAGTGAGAGAGCTGTTTCCTGAGAGCACTTTAAGTCTTAAAGTTTCTTCAGATCACCCATGTGGGACAAAAAGGAGTTTTTTGGAGCAATGGTGTATCCTGTTCCATTAAGACGATCCCTGAACGTATAAAGACCATAATAAGACCATAATAAATAATACAGAATTGTATTATTCATAACAAACACAATCATAACAACCTGAAGCAAAGAGATCATCCAGGAAGAATTATTAATCAGAATGACCTGAATTTGAAGAGAACTAGATTGTTTTTTTTTTGTTGTTTTTTTTGTGAGTCAGTTTTGTTTATTTATTAGTTTATTGAAAACACTAGTGCATAGCTTACAATTGCTTATTTCAAGTCATATATTTTGTTTAGGTTTAGGTATGTTGCCATGCTACCATACTATTTTTAGTAGTAGTATAGTATGCAGTATGTACAGGCTACTGTTGCACTCCTCATTTGTCAGAAGCTTAAAGCCTCTCCGAGTTGGAAAATGTTTCTGAGGTGGAAATTAATTGAACGTCACTGAATTAAACATGCAGCTTTACAAAAGTGTCAACATAAAGATGTCATGAGATAACAATGTAGCATATTACTGTTATGTTGCATATTGTTTATCATATAATTTTTTTTAAAGTGCATGCATTATATACTGTATACTGTGCAGTATGCATTAAGCACACTATATTATTCCATTCCAAACACATTGAGCACTTCTCGTCTTCTTCAATGTTTCATGAATGGCTGATGGCAGACTAAGCAACACTTTTATCAGCAAATCTATAGATATATTCCTGGAGGTCAGATCTGTGACACCACTCATGTTCTGCATTGATCAGTGTGACCTTTAGCTGAGTTTAAAGGTCACATCAGAGCCACAGAGGATTATTGTAAATGATCAGAATAATTCAGGGGTCGATAGTGGGTCAGGCAAAATCTGAAACATTTAAATCACTTTACCAGATGAAAATGCTCCGTTGGGGAGGTTGCAGGCGTCATCTGAAAATGGAGATGTAATGTGCAGAGCTATCAAACTCATCATTTACCATATCCATCAGAGGTGAGTGCACACCATCGGAAGGACGAGAAGCATGTATTGTATCTCAAGAGAAATATAGTAATCAGAAATTCAGCCATTAAACACTCAGAGCAAAGACGCAAGTCTGAGACATCAGGATCAAGGCTTGATGCAAACAATTTGATCCAAGATATCAAATTCAGACTGTATCGAGCCTTTTCGGCTGACATCACCAATCCCACTTTATTTATTTTTCTCATACCTCCCTAAATGGGTTGCGAAAGGCAGTTCATGTTGACTGCAGTTCAGTGTGCGGTGTTATAAATATGGTTATTTTGTATTTTTTTTTTTTTTTTTTTGGTAAGTGTCTTATCTTTTGGTTAAAGGCCCCCAATATAAAATGCATGTTTGATTTTCAGCCTAAACACTACAGTAAATAGCAACAAAATCTACCACAGCACTTTCCTTAACACCTTTTTGTCATAATGCACTGCAAAATTGTCCTGATCCATGAGATCATAATGTGCAGTCAATTAACATTTAATAAAGTAAAAATGTTGCAAATTTACTAATAAGAATCGCTGAAATTTTTGGGGGGTGAGTGAATCAAAAACATTTCAATAACTTTCCAATAAGTGAAAGAATAGAATTTGAGGTAAAAAAGAAAAGAAAAAGCCCCCTTGTTGCGGGGGCTAAAGCTCCCCAAGTGAAATAAAACACATAGTTTTTCTTAAAGGTGAAGTATGCAATTTTTTATGTCATAATACTTCCATCCCAGTTTATTGTTCATTGACAACTATATGTAAGCCATTCGTGGGTTTACCTCCCCCAAAAGTATAAACACTGAGCCTTCCAGGCACTATCAATCAAAACATTGACGTTTGTATTTTCAGCTCCACCCATCCCTTTCTAGCTCAACCTATAGCATGAGTTTGGGGCATGGCTAATTGTATTGCTGTTTAGCCAGTGGTAATATGAACAATCATGGTAGACGTATACAGAGGAAAATAAATGGAGCTTCGCCTACAGATATTAAAGCCACAATTCGAAGACTTGCTAAAAGACACAGAGACAGAGAACGGAGTAAAACCAGTGTGAACACTGGCATCACATTTACAAGGTGGAGAACTCTGCCACGCTTTCTGTCCGGTGTGGTCTTGTTTATTACGATGTTAAGCGTTTATCACCTTTTATTTAGTATGGCCTATTTGTTTACAGGGAATCTGAAAGTGTGAAAGGCCGTGATGAGTCTAAGAGGTGTCTGCAAAGGGTGTTTAATAACATAGGTTTATTTTTGTAAATCCGTTTGGTGCCACTAGTAGCACAGAAATGACATACTACACCTTTAAGTGGGCATTCTTGAGATGTTATGAAATGCCAAATGTGATTGAAATGAACAGAAAACGGTGCACCCTTTTCAGAAGTGGTTATTTTGAATAAGCATTATCTAAACATCCCAGATGTGTATGACTCTCTTTCTTCTGCAGAACACAAAGTTTTTTAGAAGGATACAATGCAAGTGAATGGTGACCAGACCTTTCAAGTTTAAAAAAATCACATAAAGGCAGCATAAAATAATCCATACTCCAGTGGTTAAATCTGTGTCTTCTGAAGCAATGCAATCTCTTTGGGTGAGAAATAGATCAATATTTAATTCCTTTTTTTACTATAAATGTCCACTTTCACTTTCACTTTTAGAATGTGAAAGTGAAAGTGGAGATTTATTGTATAAAAAAAATTAAAAAAGAATATTGATCTGTTTCTCTCTATTATATCGCTTCTTACTTTTATTTAATCAAAACAACCTTCCGTTATTAATTCTTTTCACACAAATTATGTTGCTTTTTCAGTATTCAATAAAAGAAATGTATTTTTCAATGCAAAAAAATCTTTAATGGTACCCTATACTGTATATGTGATTGGTCTATCAGATATTCATGATGGTGTGTTTATATTACATTTAGCATTTAGGCTAATTTATGCTCATTGAAAGCCAATTACTGACATGGACTATATGCAGTCTCTGACCCAGTTTCACCGCTGATTGTATTTGAGTGGCGTTAAAGACTGATGACGGGCCGCCCCTTACACACACGCCTGTACAGTCCCATCACAAACCTGCAAAATAATTATCCACTTAGTATGCAAATGAGCATTACAAAGCATGACCTTTCAAAAGCAGGAATGCAAATGTCTTGTTCCAAATCATTCCCTTTGCAAATAAACCAAGGAGTTTGTTTGCAATTCTTTTGTTTTATTTCCATGTGTTTGTCAATCAGATGCAATGTATCAGTGCCACACAGAATGGAGGGAAAAATTTGAAATTGCATGCTACACAGGCAACATGCCAATTAGATTCTCGAAAATCTTATCAAGCCACAATACTGCAGCTGCAGTGCGAGAGTGTCATGGAAAACATGCTTACTGAGCTACAAAACAGACTGAAAGCGAGATGCTTTGACAAAGAGGTTTGAATGGCTACAAGGTCCATGAAGATGTCAATTATACAGTATCAGGAGCAATAAAAAAATATATACTGAATGTGACATTTTTGATGCATTGTGTTTTGCCTTTAATACAGAGCTCAAATTTGGCCCTGGTAGTCGGGACATCACTTCATTTGATGGTGGTGATGAATGTTTTGCTGTCATAATGCTGTTTGATTATCTTTAGAATGACTAATTGGCTACATAGAGTGATATTTTGGTGGAATGAATGTTTCTCCGGTCTAACAGATGAGCTGCCTTTATCAGTGACAGACAGTGTTTGTCAAGGAAGGCGCAGATAATTGCTAGTTTTCGATAGTGGGCTGATATTGAATGAATACTAAGACAGCTTGATGGGTATTAAACTCGCTGCTTGCTGGCATTTATAGTAAAACTATCAAAACAGTTACTGACCCATTAAGCTGGAGCAATGATTATTGATCATGAGTAGTTTCATTTGAATATGTCATTCAGCTGCACAGGACAGTATTATAGGGAAAGTCAATTTGGCATAAACTGGGGTTAAAAGAATACTTTAACTTAAAACAAAGTTCCTCAAACAAAGCCACCGTACGATGGCTTGGAATATAGTGCTATATTTGTATGGACTAACTGTATGATCCTTTTAGTCCCTTTAGGAGCTTGATAGCCACTGGTCACAATGGACTCTCATTGTAATAAGAAAAAAGCAGCCTGGACGTTGCTTTTGTGTTCCTTTTGGACTGCCCTGTTTGTGTCAAATTGATTAATTACCATAATTACCATGGAATTACTGGGTTCTTCTAAGGATACCATTGCACTGCCATTAGTGTCCAAAAACATAATATTACAATGTTTTTTTCCATTGGCTTCCAGGTTCAATACAAGTTAAGCCCATTCGACAGCATTTCTGGCATAATGACAAACACAAAAATAAATTTAGACTCGTCCATCCTTTTCTTTAAAAAAAGCACAAATCTGGGTTACGGTGAAGGACTTTCAATGGAAGTGAATTGGGCCAATCCGTAAACATTAAAATCAGGGACTAAAAATGGTACGAAAGGAACATTTTTAGCAGAACGTAATCAAAAACCAGAACAAAGTGATTTTCAGTTGTTCCGGAGTGAAAATATTACTTTGAAATGATGGTAACTGGTTATAACCGGTTAATTTCGTTCCGATCATTTTTTCTCATGAAACCAAAGGTCAGAGAATTTATCACAGTATATTTTTGGAACTACACCACTTCATGTTGCCTGAAAAAATTAACCGTGTACTTTGATCCTGAAGCAAACTGCTGCATCACACATTTCTTTGCCTAATTGCCCGTTGTGGATGTTGCATTCTGTGAATGAAGACCTTTTGTACTGTAATTACCACATATACTGTACATGCATGGCTAATTCAGATACAAGGAAAACATTATTAGAGGTAAAAAATACATTTCTCAGTTGTTTCCAAGTCCTCACTGAATTATTGTTAGATATGATGCATTAACACATATTTGACTGAGAAGCAGTTTTGTAATTAAAATTATACTTAACTGTTAATTAATTGTATGCTTGTTATGATTTCTATGCTGAAAAAGCAACAAAACAGCAAAACAATGTATTGCTAATTTTCACTTATTTTGGTGAGTCAAGTGGCTTATTTTGGGCTTGTTTCTCTAGCGAGATCTGGCAACACTGCAACTGGTATTTCACCCACCCCTTAATGCAGAGTACTGTCATTTTAAAAAGAACGTTATTCTGAGTGTCGCTCTCAGTGGGGCGCATGGTGAGTTGTGCTTGGATGCCGCGGAGAAATGCGCTCAACAAGCCACGTGATAAGATGCACGGGGTTGTCGGTCTCAGACGCGGAGGCAACTGAGATTCATCCTCCGCCACCCGGATTGAGGCGAGTCACTACACCACCACGAGGACTTAGAGCACATTGGGAATTGGGCATGCCAAATTGGAGAGAAAAGGGGAGAAAATCCGCCCCCCCCCCCAAAAAAAAAGAACGTTATTAACCATTCTTTTATTTTGTTCTAACCGGTAACCATTTGGAAAGGAGGCTGCGGAACTTTTGAACTGGAACGAAAAAATACAGTTTTTGCTCAGAACGAACCAAAATGAAAAACATTTAGTTTTTAGTCCCTGGTTAAAATTCTCACTGTATCAAAAGTATAGCCAAAAGACATAAACAGCCAACCCGATCTCATGAAATTTCATACATAATTTACGAGTTGGCTATTTTGTGTGGTCTCGCACGATGTTGTTCGCATAGACTCGTACGACTTCATCACGTGCAAATTCCCGGATGTGTAATGCAGAAGTAAGTGCGAGTTCCGCACACGAGGCGTTAAGGACATGCTTATTAATATTATGCCCTTATCCATACCCCTTATCTAAACTTAACCAATCAGTAGAGTGTGTAAACATGGTAGGAAGCTGTTGTGTGTGACAGAAGCAAGTAATGGTCTCGCGTATTAGATGGAAACGATGTCCAGCAATGTCATTGGCTGTAGCGAAAGTCATAGGAATTCAAACGAGTACAGTCGCACGATATCATATGAATTTGCACAATCGTTCATTTTTTAAGGTGTATTCCTAGAAGAGGGCGCTTGCCGGCCGAAAAAGCAGAATTGTTTATTGGGCTGCATTCAAAACTCATGACATTTTTTTTTTTTTACTTTTTGACAGGAAATATTTTGTACATGAAATTTTTTTCATTTTGCACATTGGTGAAGAGCATCAGAATTAGAAAATGATGTTTTGTCAATAAAATAAGGCATTTGTGATAATAAAAAAAAAGTCATTTATTGTAGGCCAAGCCTAAAGCCTACTTTGCTTAGGAGGCCTACTTTTTCAGATAAAAATGTAAGTACATAAAAATAAGCAATATGAGAAAAGATTATATGGGAGTGAGGGGAGTTGGAAAACAGAAAGTGGAGAAAAATGTTCCAATGACCCAATGATCCAACGTTCCAATGACCCAATGTTCCAATTATCCAATGTTCCAATGATCCAATGTTCCAATGACCCAATGATCCAATGTTCCAATGACCCAATGTTCCAATTATCCAATGTTCCAATTATCCAATGTTTCAATGATCCAATGTTCCAATGACCCAATGTTCCAATGATCCAATGTTCCAATGATCCAACGTTCCAATGACCCAATGTTCCAATGATCCAATGTTCCAATGATCCAATGTTCCAATGTTCCAATGGTCCAATGTTCCAATAACCTAATGTTCCAATGACCTAATGTTCCAATGATCCAATGATCCAATGTTCCAATGATCCAATGACCCAATGTTCCAATGACCTAATGTTCCAATGATCCAATGTTCCAATGATCCAGTGACCCAATGTTCCAATGACACAATGTTCCAATGATCCAATGTTCCAATGACCCAATGTTCTAATGATCCAATGTTCCAATGATCAAATGTTCCAATGATCAAATGTTCCAGTGTTCCATTCTCCCCATAATTTATCTTGTGATGTCATTTTGCACATGTAAAATTCTCATTTAGCCTACCCTTTTTCTAGATTTCCTTTTTTTATGCTTTTATAATACATTTTACAGAATGTCACTTTATGTCCCTTGGATATTATTTTCTTGAGGTAAATCTACTTGAAAAAGATAACATTTGATTTTGACCCATTAACCTTTGGTTTATCGCATCCCATATTGCTGCATATTATCCAGTATCACATTTTTCCTCCTAACCGTGCAGATGTCGGTTCTTAATTTGTTTATTCTTCATAAATTCTTAAACAAAAGGCTAATATCAGTGTTGAGTAAGTTACTCTTAAAAGTTTACTGTACTAATTACTATGTCTGAAAAATAGTTGCATTACTGTTCTTTGCATTCTTTCAAATAAATCATATAAAATCAAATAAATTATTCATAAGCTGGCCAAAGAATTTAAGGGGCCAGCGTTAAATTAGAAAACATACATTTTAACATTAGATGTTATAAATTCACTATTGTTTTATATAGAATTGTTCTATAGTCTATACAGTATTTAACACAATTACATCAGAAGTAACTGTAATTAAATTACTAGAGTAATCCCTTACTTTACTTTTTTCAACGAAAAAGTAATTTAATTACAGTATTAATTACTTAGTAATGCATTACACCCAACACTGGCTAATATTTAATATGGAGGGGCAGAGAAATACTAAGAAATTATACATTAAATATGTTCTATGAGGTAATAATATTATTTATATATATATAAATATGATCCTAGCTTTACAGTATGTCCCTACCAACTTTCAAACTAAACCTACGCCCTTGCTTTTAACCCTTCAAAAATTGGCCTCCATTCACTTCCATTGTAAGTGCCTCACTGTAATCTGGATTTTTTCTTTTTTTTTTTTTTTTTAAGAAAAACTGGGATTAGTTTAAACTATTTTTTCATGTTGCCTACTACGGTAGTAGGATATATACTTTGAAGTAATATGTAAATATCAAAGTACATGAATACCCTTTTTTATATGAACGGACTATGATATATTACCATCTGAGTCACTTGAGCACCTCTCTAAACGTGTTTCACGGTGGAGTTCCCCATGCAAATTGACGTGGAGTCCCTTGCAATGAATCATTCATTTTGACCGATTAAAGGCGTTAAATGAGAGAAAGAGGGCTGGTGTCACACCGGTAGCACACTCACCGAGCGGATAAACGCGCGCTACCGCCTCAATTTGGTGTGTCCGAATAATTTGAGAGAATCGGTTCTTTCGAACGGTTTGTTTCAATGAACCGGTTCAAATAACAGACTCGTCGATTCTTTTGAGTCATCGGTCGAAAGTGTTCTTAGAACTCTCCGCGCGTCATTTTACGATTCATTTTTGTAATAAAAATGCCGATAGGCTATATGATTGATATTTATGACAACGACCCGAATATTATTGTTAATCATATTATTATTAAATACGCTCAATAATGGAAAGACATTCGCTCCCGCTTTTTACATTTAAACAATGTTATATCGCTTACATCCGAGAGATTGACGTCGCTTAGCCTTTGCGAATCGGTTCGACCGAATCATTCAAAGGAATCGGTTCAACGAGCGATCCGAACTCACTACCGCGCCTCCCAGCCAGTCACTCCAGTAGCTCTGGCCAAGACAGCAGCCAACAGTCTCTAAATATGTGTGTGAAATGAGGAGTCAGCATCACATCATATGTTTGGATGATTCTCTGAGGATGTCAGCTTCACGGATGCGGCGATTGATGAGTGTTTCTGTCGCAGGTAAGAAATCGCCTGTTGCACACACACACGCGCGCGCGCATTAAACAAACATGATCGAGACTGGCATGCATTCATCTGTGTCGTGTGTGCAACAAATGCATGCTGTTTGCTGACATGATTTTCGTATATGTGCATGCAAAATTAAATAGGATTGATTTTACATGCGTCAGCCTGTGTGGTTGAATTATCGCGCCCATTTAATACGAAATTCACCTTTTGAATATCAATTAACATATACGTATTGTTTTTATTTTTGCAATCTGTTGGGTGGCATATGGCACGAAAAACTTGGTGGTAGTTATTGATTCATCTCTGAGAATGAAATCATAATAATCATATTTAGTGAATGCAGGCTGCGGTTCACATTCACTAGGGTGTGGAAAGCATGAACTGCAAACTGTAAGAGCAATCTTTATTGTTTTACAAGTATAACAAAAGTTATTTCCAATACGTAGGTACAGTTGTGCTCAAAAGTTTGCATACCCTGGCAGAAATTGTGAAATTTTGCCATTGATTTTGAAAATATGACTGATCGTGCAAAAAAAAAACTGTCTTTTATTTAAGGATAGTGATCATATGAAGCCATTTATTATCACATAGTTGTTTGGCTCCTTTTTAAATCATAATGATAACAGAAATCACCCAAATGGCCCTGATCAAAAGTTGACATACCCTTGAATGTTTGGCCTTGTTACAGACACACAAGGTGACACACACAGGTTTAAATGGCAATTAAAGGTTAATTTCCCACACCTGTGGCTTTTTAAATTGCAATTAGTGTCTGTGTATAAATAGTCAATGAGTTTGTTAGCTCTCACGTGGATGCACTGAGCAGGCTAGATACTGAGCCATGGCGAGCAGAAAAGAACTGTCAAAAGACCTGCGTAACAAGGTAATGGAACTTTATAAAGATGGAAAAGGATATAAAAAGATATCCAAAGCCTTGAAAATGCCAGTCAGTACTGTTCAGTCACTTATTAAGAAGTGGAAAATTCGGGGATCTCTTGATACCAAGCCAAGGTCAGGTAGACCAAGAAAGATTTCAGCCACAACTGCCAGAAGAATTGTTCGAGATACAAAGAAAACCCCACAGGTAACCTCAGGAGAAATACAGGCTGCTCTGGAAAAAGACGGTGTGGTTGTTTCAAGGAGCACAATACGACGATACTTGAACAAAAATGAGCTGCAAGTTGCCAGAAAGAAGCCTTTACTGCGCCAATGCCACAAAAAATCCCGGTTACAATATGCCCGACAACACCTTGACACGCCTCACAGCTTCTGGCACACTGTAATTTGGAGTGACGAAACCAAAATAGAGTTTTATGGTCACAACCATAAGCGCTATGTTTGGAGAGGGGTCAACAAGGCCTATAGTAAAAAGAATACCATCCCCACTGTGAAGCATGGTGGTGGCTCACTGATGTTTTGGGGGTGTGTGAGCTCTAAAGGCACGGGGAATCTTGTGAAAATTGATGGCAAGATGAATGCAGCATGTTATCAGAAAATACTGGCAGACAATTTGCATTCTTCTGCACAAAAGCTGCACATGGGACGCTCTTGGACTTTCCAGCATGACAATGACCCTAAGCACAAGGCCAAGTTGACCTTGCAGTGGTTACAGCAGAAAAAGGTGAAGGTTCTGGAGTGGCCATCACAGTCTCCTGACCTTAATATCATCGAGCCACTCTGGGGAGATCTCAAATGTGCGGTTCATGCAAGACGACCAAAGACTTTGCATGACCTGGAGGCATTTTGCCAAGACGAATGGGCAGCTATACCACCTGCAAGAATTTGGGGCCTCATAGACAACTATTACAAAAGACTGCACGCTGTCATTGATGCTAAAGGGGGCAATACACAGTATTAAGAACTAAGGGTATGCAGACTTTTGAACAGGGGTCATTTCATTTTTTTCTTTGTTGCCATGTTTTGTTTTATGATTGTGTCATTCTGTTATAAACTACAGTTGAATATGAATCCCATAAGAAATAAAAGAAATATGTTTTGCCTGCTCACTCATGTTTTCTTTAGAAACGGTACATATATTACCAATTCTCCAAGGGTATGCAAACTTTTGAGCACAACTGTATCTTATTCAGAAGCACCTAGAACTGGCTTTGAGTACATTGGATGCTGGAAGAAGGTGATGATGCCTTTGATCACACGAGTCAGAATACATGTTAGATCCAACAGGAATATAATCAGGGGTAATACATTAATATGCACTGCATATGTGATTGGACTATTGACATATTAAGCCTTAAAAGTCAGATACAAATATGCTGTTTGTACTGTGTCATGTTATTCCTTTAAACACCATATTTGACCCTTTACTCTTTGTTGTGACAATATCTCCCCTTTAAGGCTTCATATAAGAAATAAAATGCTTTTTTTTTTTTTTTTTTTTTTTTTACATGCATACATTAAATGCACATTAATTTTCTGGTGTTGAATGACAAAAATATCTGTGCAATGTACCCTCTTGAAGTAGGATAGTTTAGCTATCTTTGTTGATGGAATATTCAGCCACAACACCCAAACGTTATTTCCACACAGATTCAAAGATTATTGAATGAATGAATCATTGCAAAGTGCATAAAAGCTATTATGATTTCTTCCCCCAGCTTCATAATCATCATATTATTAATTTTAATGTGTTTTGATGGTTATGGAAATGATGATAAAAGCTTCATGATCTGTTTGGCTTTCTTAGAGCTGTGAGATCCACCTGATAGTCTGGACCGATGTGTTTTAATATTAAAGACAGGATGTCAACATTGCATTTATAATGAGTATAATGTGTTTATCATCACTTGTTTATCAGTGTCAATAGAATCTGTTACTATAGGGTAAAATAAAACCCTGTTCTCACTTTATTTGTCTTGTTTTAACAGTTAAAATATCAAAACATCACTGAAACAAAATAAATGTACCCAAGAAGGGAGTTTGTGTAAGATATCAAGGCTTGTTTACAGAGAATGTATCATGACTATAAGTATATTTTGTCTTGTTTTATTGAATTTTATTACCTGTTTTAAACATAAACCTCACAAAGTGAAGAAGATATTTAATTAGATATTTCTGCTGGAAAACAGGAAAACATATCTACTGATTAAGAATACACTATACAATTATAGTAATTTTGCATATATAGACAAAAAATACCTTACAATATACAGGTAAAAACGACATTATATTTAACAATGCATGTCATTTTCAAGTAAAATGGAGAAAAAAAATCACAAATGTTTTTTTTTGTTGTTTTTTTTTTGCAGTAGATGTATGAATTGCCTTTACCTTTATTGTAAAATGTACATTAATTTTTATTCATATTTTAACAACAACAGCAACAAAAATACAGTTTACAGGGTTTGTTTGCAAAAATTACACTGATTTACTAGCCTGGATATATGGTTTAGAATACTATGTTTAAATTTATTTTTTGGATATATTTCCATATAAGGTTCAAGGAAACCAGGAAAAAATACAGTATATACTTATTAAGAATACACTGTAAAATATATTTGTAATTTTAACAGATAAAGAATGAACATGCTACAGTAAAAAAAACTGCATTTACCTTTATTTTACAATCACTTAAATGCCTGAAATGTTGTCATTGTATTTTTTTGTGGGAATGTTCTGGCTGGCAGTTTTAAAAATGTACATTTAACATTCATTTTTATTTATATTTTAACAACAACAGCAACAAAAATACAGTTTAGACTGGTTTGCAAAAATGACACTGATTTACTGCATATCTTGAGATGGTTTAGAATACTATGTTTTAATTTATTTTTGGGGATTTATTTCCATATAAGGTTCAAGGAAAACAGAAAAAAGATTAAGAATACACTGTAAACATTTTTGTAATTTTAAATAAAAAAGGACGTACTTGTAAAAAAAAAAAAGCTATATTATATTTAGCAATTCATGTCATTTTCAAGTAAAATGGTAAAAATATATTTCCCTATCTGTCACTCATTCGACGTTGTGTCGATGTAGTGACACTAGGGGTCACTCTTGGGAGCCCAAGACACCTCTGGTCTTTGATAAAAAGACCCCAATGGGACCATCTCCGCCGGGTATCCCCCCACGGACCTCCCATTCCCCAGCACGCTCATCTGCCCCGATCGGGCTTCCGGATGAGTCAGCCGGCTCGTCTCAGGGCGAGTTCGACCTTTTTTTCGAAGCCCTCGAAGTTGATGAGCTCTCGAGCGCAGCATCAAAGAGTGGGCTCGTCCAGTCAGACGCAGAAGCCTCAGCTGGGCTCCCCCCCTCGGGTGCGGTTGCCCAGTCACAGGCTGATGCGGAAATGACGGACATGCTTTCCCGGGCAGCCGCGAGCGTCGGGCTAGAGTGGAACCCTCTGTTCTCCCCTGAACCCTCGCGGCTCGATGACTGGTTCCTGGGCTCGCGGCGCCGCTCAAAGCAGCCACGCCCCACTCCAGTCCCTTTCTTCCCAGAAGTGCATGAGGAGCTGACAAGATCGTGGGAGGCACCTTTTACTGCCAGGTCCCGATCCTTCAGCTCCCCCGCCCTCACTACCCTTGATGGCGGGGCAGCCAGGGGCTATTCGGCAATTCCCCCGTTGGATAAGGCGCTCGCGGTGCACCTATGCCCGCAGAGTGCCGCCACCTGGCGCGGACGCCCAAAGATCCCGTCCAAGGCCTGTAGGTTCACGTCGTCCCTGACGGCCAAAGCCTACAGTGCCGCTGGACAAGCCGCCTCCGCCCTGCATGCCATGGTTATCCTGCAAGTCCACCAAGCCAAGGCGCTAAAGGAACTGCACGAGGGTAGTTCTGCCCCAGATTTGATGCAGGAGCTGCCCTCGGCGACCGACCTCGCTCTCAGGGCAACGAAGGTCACGGCACGGTCTCCCGGGCGGGCGATGTCCACCTTAGTGGTCCTGGAGTGCCACCTTTGGCTCAACCTGGTCGAGATGGGTGGGGCCGACAAGGCATGGTTCCTTGCTGCCCCCATTTCGAGGACTTTACCCAGCAGTTCTCAACAGTGAAGCAGCAGATGGAGGCTATCCGGCACATCCTGCCCCGGCGCAGCTCAAGATCCCACACCCCGCCTGCTCATCGCCAAGGGTGTCCCCCTGCGGTGACTGCACTGGCTCCACCACAGCCCGCCCCTTCAGCCCGGCCCCGACGTGGAGCCCACCGCAGGAAGCAGATGCCACCCGTCTCATGGCCGGCCACCAAGAACCCACAGAAGGCTTCAAAGCGCCCCTGAGATGGGCGACCCAGGAATGACGAAACCCACTGCCTTGGAGCTGGTAAGCAGACCACTCCATCCCCCGGTGGAGGGCTGGGAGGAGAATCTTTTGTTGCTTTTTCATTTAATTTTGCCACATGCCCAAGTTGCTGCGGTACCCAACAGTTCAGCAAAAGAGCGGTTTCCTCGTTCCCTGGGTCACGTACCTGGTGTGCATGGCCGTCATCACGACCACCGTCCACCTTTCCATCCTTGCAGGTTTGGCGCTCTAGTGGTGGTCTTCCCGCCCCTGCGTGCCCAGCTGTGGCACAAATCCGCCCCCTATGTGACAGTCTCCACGGGTCACGAGGACAGGCCTCTTCCTCCCCCATCCCAGGCTGTTCTGGGGGTGGTCACAAGAAGCCAGGTAAGTGCTTCGATCCCTGAACTCAGCACGGCCACAACATGGCGTGGCATCTCGAGCTTCGCCCCACTGCGAGGCCCCACCTGCTGGTACGTCCGACAAGATTGTCCCCTTGGTCCTCCTCGCTCGGAGCTTGGATGCGTGGCTTGCGCTTTCCAACCCGTTGCGATGGCTGATCCGGACCATCCGACTCGGCTACGCGATTCAGTTCGCCAGGCGGCCGCCCAGGTTCAGCGGCATCTACTTCAGCTCGGTTAAGGGCGAGAATGCTGCTACCTTGCGCGCAGAGATCGCTACCCTCCTACGGAAGGATGCAATAGAGCCTGTCCCTCCGGCCGAGATGAAGAAGGGGTTTTACAGCCCCTACTTCATTGTACCGAAAAAAGGCGGTGGGTTGCGGCCAATCTTGGACCTGCGAGTACTGAACTGGGCTTTACACAGACTCCCGTTCAAGATGCTGATGCAAAAATGCATTCTGGCGAGCGTCCGGCATCAAGATTGGTTCGTGGCGGTAGACCTGAAGAACGCGTACTTCCACATCTCAATTCTACCTCAACACTGAAACTCTTTCAGAGGCTCCTGGGGCATATGGCATCCTCAGCAGTGGCCACTCCGCTCGGGTTGATGCATATGAGACCGCTTCACCACTGGCTTCAGACTCGAGTCCCAAGATGGGCATGGCGCCACGGGACACATTGAGTGGCTATCACGCCGATCTGTCACCGCCTCCTGGACTTCGCAAATATGTGTTTCCCCCAGTGAGCCTACTTGCACAGACCCTATGCAAGGTCAGTGAGGACGAGGAGCAGGTCGTCCTGGTAGCACCCTACTGGCCCACCCAGACGTGGTTCTTGGACCTCACGCTCCTCACGACAGCTCCCCCCGGCTAATTCCCCTGAGGAAGGACATTCTTTCTCAGGGATGGGGCACCATCTGGCACCCACAACCAGACCTCTGGAATTTCCATGTATGGCCCTTGGACGGGACGCAGAAGACCTAAGCATGATCATTTAGGCTAGGGCTCCCTCTACGAGGCACCTGTATGCCTTTAAGTGGCATCTGTTCGCTAAGTGGTGTTCTTCCCGACACGAAGACCCCCAGAGATGTGCAGTCGGATCGGTGCTTTCCTTCCTGCAAGAGAGGTTGGAAGGGCGGCTGTCCCCTTCCACCTTGAAGGTGTATGTAGCCGCAAGCGTTCTTTGTCAGCGAAATGTACCTGGAGTTCGGTGTGGGCTACTCTCATGTTATCCTGAGACCCCGACCGGACTATGTGCCCAAGGTTCCCACGACCCCTTTTAGGGACCAGGAGGTGAACCTGCAAGCGCTGCTGCAGGAGGAGGCAGACCCAGCCCTGACGTTGCTGTGTCCAGTGTGCACTTTACGCATCTATTTGGATCGCATGCAGATTTTTAGAGTCTCTGAGCAGCTCTTTGTCTGCTTTGGTGGATAGCGGAAAGCAAGCACTGTCTCCAAGCAGAGGATCGCCCACTGGCACATTGACGCCATAACTATGGCATATCACGCCCAGGACGTGCCGCCCCTGGTAGGGCTACGGGCCCATTCTACCAGGGGTGTAGCGGCCTCCTGGGCCTTGACCAGGGGCACCTCTTTAACAGACATTTGCAGAGCAGCGGGCTGGGCAACACCCAACACCTTTGCGAGGTTCTACAATCTCCAGGTGGAACCGGTTTCGTCCCGTGAAGTGGCACGCTCAAGCAGGTAAGTCCGGGATAGCCAGCCGGGTGTATCGCTTGCGCATAGCGCCTTTCACCTCCCCTGAGCTGAAGACATACGGCATTAACTCCCAGTAGTGTTCACAAACTGTGTTTCCTGGTTGATTTCTTCCAAGCCCTGTGGCAGACGAATTTGCAGAGAGACTCAGTACACCTGCTAACTAAGCCCTGTACTGGGGTAGGTGCTCCGCATTTGGTGGTTCCCCGTATGTAACCCCATGCCACGTATTTCTTCCGCTAATTCGTTTCCCTGTTGGCAAACCACATCTTCCCAATCACCATGCTTGTAGTAACTCCTCCCCCGTAGGGCAGGACCTACCTTGGGACTCCCCCACATGGTATATTTCCGACAAAGCTCGGCAAGACCATGTGACGTATTTCCACTTAAATACCGCCCCCCCCCCCCCTCCCCAGCGCAGGGGGTGGTCTCCGCTGTGTCTTCCCCTTGGGAGGGACACCCCCCGACTAGACCTGGTGGGCCCAGTCAGTTAATCCCCCTTTTTTTTAGGGAGTGGGGAAAAAAGGGGATAAGAGGCCACGACTGTGCTAGCCCGTCTCTATCTTTTGGGTAGTCGACTTGTCCCCAAAGGGCCGTTCGACACTCACAACTGTGTTGGGGGAGGTTACGTGTCGGCCTGGTGCACTGGCTACGAGGCACACAGTGGTCTGCCCGTCACACACCGCCAGTTCACGTAACACAGTTCAGCCAGTTGTGGCATTTCGTATAGGGACCCCTAGTGTCACTACATCGACACAACGTCGAGTGAGTGACAGATAGGGAACGTCATGGTTACTTGTGTAACCTCCGTTCCCTGATGGAGGGAACGAGACGTTGTGTCCCTCCTGCCACAACGCTGAACTACCCACTGAAATGGCCGGGACCTTGTCTCGGCTCCTCAGCATAAAACCTGAATGAGTGGTTGCATACCAGCTCCTTTTATACCTGAATGTCCGGGGGAGTGGCATGCAAATACCACTCGCCAATTTTCACTGGCCTTTTATCAAAGACCAGAGGTGTCTCGGGCTCCCAAGAGTGACCCCTAGTGTCACTACTTCGACACAACGTCTCGTTCCCTCCATCAGGGAACGGAGGTTACGCAAGTAACCAGGATGTTTTTTACAGTAAAGTTATGAACTACTTGTACCTTAACTCTAAAATATACAATCACTTAAATATCTCATAATGCCCAAAATGTTGTCATTGTATTTTTATGGTAAAGTTCTGGCTGTCATTTCTGAACATTAATTTTCTTTTATTCATAACTTAACCAAAAAGTACAGTTTAGGATTTGTTCCAGAATTGTTTTGCAAAAATGACACTGATTTACTACATATCTTGAGATGGTTTAGAATACTCTGTGTTTTATTTTATTTTTATATATATATTTACATTTGAGGTTCAAGGAAAACAGGAAAAAGATAATGATTAACAATATACTGTCAAATTATTTGTATGGATATGCTACAGTAAACACCTGTAAAAACTATATTATATTTAGCAATATATGTCATTTTTAAGTAAAATGGAAAAAATATTTTTTTTTTAACAGTAAAAGTATACGGGGGCCTGGGTAGCTCAGCGAGTAAAGACGCTGACTACAGTAAAACAGTAAAAGTATTAACAACTTTTGCCTTATCTGTAAAAAAAAATACAATAACTTAAATGTGCAAAATATTCGAAATGTCATTGTATTTTCTATGGAAAGTTTTTAATATTATTTTTTTCCATTCATATTTTAACCAAAAAGTACAGTTTAGGATTTGTGCAGTATTGTTTTGCAAAAATGTCAGATTTATTTATTACATATCTTGAGATGGTTTAGAATACTAGGTTTTAATATATTTTTGGATTTATTTACATATGTCGTTCATCCAGAATTCATCTCACCTGAATTTCAGGAAGTAGTTTAGTGTTGACAGTATATGTGTGCCGTCACCTACTTATTTTTCATTTCCTGTGATGGCCTGCCAGTTGTAATAGTCTGCACCAGACAGCTGGCAGTCACAGAACCGTGAGATTTGTGTGAACTGTCGTCATACATCCCATTCCCATGTGGCATAAGGACTAACATTACATCAGCTTGGCAGTCTCGATATGGGCCTGGGATTCAGTCCACACTCGTCCTAAAGTGCCTTAGGCGCGCACACACACACACACACACACACACACACACACACACACACAAATGGCAGTTCAGAGCTACTTGGTTCTAGTAAACAGCCACATAGTGTCTTAGTACGGTTGTCTCAGGTTTGGACTCGTGGGATATTTATTTTTACATTACTCTATTGATTTATTTTGTATCTGTCTTGCAGTCCCCGAATTATTAGCAACCTTTTTCAAATGGGTCATTCATGCTATGCAGTACATTTTCATTGTCCCGTTATACTTGATAAAATATGAATATCAAAACTGGTCAAAGATGGAAATCATATTGGCTTTCTTAATGATAACTAAATGGACATAGGGGTGAATTTTAAATAATTTAACTTTAATCTGCTACTATTATTACTTCTGAAATAAAAAACTGGCAATCTGTTAAAAGAATATTCTGTGTTCAATACAAGTTAAGCTCAATCGACAGCATTTCTGACATTACCACCAAAAACTATTTCAACTTGTCCCTCCTTTTCTTTAAAAAAAAAAAGGCGGCGGCAAAAATCGAGGTTACAGATGACCCTTTTCCACCAACATGACTCGGGTGCAGGTTCCTGGGCCGGTGCGAATACTCAAACTGTTCCGCGCATTTCCACCGCAGAAAAGGCCGTTCCGGGGTGGAAAAAATGGTTCCGAACCGGCCCCAAAA
This sequence comes from Myxocyprinus asiaticus, assembly GCF_019703515.2. Classification (NCBI taxonomy): domain Eukaryota; kingdom Metazoa; phylum Chordata; class Actinopteri; order Cypriniformes; family Catostomidae; genus Myxocyprinus; species Myxocyprinus asiaticus. Next base: position 41,722,014 of record NC_059377.1, on the reverse strand, counting down.
GCTTGCTGGTCCCTACACAGGAACCGATTATGTCAGGGGACGGAGGGCGTGATTATTAGTTTCATCACCAGGAAAGGTTTTCCAAAACAACAACAGTAGCTACCGTCTGCAGCAAGGAGTACTTTATTACTCTATAACATCAATAAAAACCCCACAAAATGTCAGACATCAAAAGCTTTGGGGAAACACGGACAAAACAAGCACTCGTGAAATCATTTTCTACGGATATCTGAGATAAATGAAGAGATCGCAAAGGAGAAGAGAAGAGTCTACGAGGAGATACAGAAATAAATGATGCACGCCGGTGTTTGGTGTCCTCTGCAGCTGATCTCAGTAAGTTATTAGAGTCGCCAATTTTGTTTGCTTCCCTTACACTCTTCTCATCTTATTTTTGTGCATTGTTTTGTTCAGTAAAGGGATTTTTTACCAGCTAGTCACTTATTTAGGAAGATTGTGGCTATCTGTTAAGTAAACCGGAGGGATTCTCAATCAAGACGTAAACATAATATTATATGCTATGGCAAAAATCCAAATATAACCATCTGCTACACCCATTTTAATAATGATTCCACTGTTACAGTTTATAGTACTTAGCAAGTTTAGCCCCATTAAGAAGTTCATACACAATAATGCAATTAAAGTTTCTGTATGTAAGATTCAGAAACCCTTGTTATTAATGACACCTGTGGCCGTTAAGTGAACTGCAGCCAGCTACCTGTTGCTCGTGCTCGCGCACACACTCCATAGGGACGCGAGCGAGCATCGACCAAAACAATGACATAATGTACAAAGAGACTGAACGTGATTCACTGACATCATGCTGACAGATGAGGTAGCATAATTAAAATTACACAGTTATGATTGTTTTACTACAAACTTTGAGAATGTATATTATATTTGACTCTCCAGTGCAGGAACAGGGCTAATGCGAGACTGTAGTTTGAAGTAATCACTTTTCTTTGCATGATACATTGACTGCATTTATACGATAGCCTATGTCGGCGTTAGCTAGCTAGCCAGCTTTATCAATAGTTGTTAGCTAAATTTGGTGGATGATGACAGTAGCTGTTTATAAAATAGACTGTACTTTATAAATATGTTGACACAATTCAGTATTGATGTGATTTCATCACAACTGTCATTTTGATATATCGATGTGCTATTGTTTTATAATATTAGATTGTATATATTTTCTGTATAACCAAGTTACGTTACACTAATGAATGGGTCTTTTTGCATTATCTTGAACATTGTCTAGCATTCATTTCATGTGTTATTGTAGTTTAGCTAAAATTACCAGAATAATCCTTATGGCACTATATTTCACATGCTTTGCAGTTATTTAAGTTTACCTGTCCAATAAGAAGAACGCCAATTCAGGGTCGGTTTCGATCCCCAAAACCGAACGAAGTTCCCACCAGGAATCAAATGCCCTGCCGATGTTCACACTAGTTTTCACTCGACCACGATCACGCTCCCGCTTAGCCAGACGGGATTCAGTAGATAAATGTTTTTGTTTTTTGGCTTACTCTGAGTTTATGTAGGAGTCGGTGTTGTGCTGGTAACCGGACGTTTGCTGGATTCCATCTCTAAGATAACGTTACCTAGTGTTGCAGATTGTTGTCGCTGCTGAATAGTGGAAGAGAAGCACTGAGGCTCTCGGGAGCATGCATAAATGTCACATCCTTTGGATTTTCCCGGCAAAAGCGACCCGTTCCCTTCGCATGAAAATCAGTCTACAGGCTTTAATAGGCAACCTAGGAAGTGCTCATTTTTTAAGTTGCTTTACAAGCCGTTCACACATTGGCAAAAAAAAAAGGCGAATATTACATGAACAATGTTACATACTGCACCTTTAAGTTACAGCATCGTCTCTGGCAGTCTTGTTGAGCAATGTAATATAGTTGGGTTGCATTTATCTTTGTTTAAATATGTCCACAAAAACAGAAGTAAAAACTGTACACAAACACTGTGGCATGCCATGTTTGTTTACGTTCAAAGTAGTCACGTAAAACTAGCACATAGCCACGTAACCCGTGATGTCACCGTTCGTATTTCAAGTCAGTGGAAAAGCGAGGATCAATTTATTTTTGTGATATTCAACATTACTGTGAGAAAGCTGCGTTCCTGTTTACATGCACTGTATAAGCGGCGTACTGTCTACTCCCGTATACATGCAGTTTGGTCAGTAAGCAGCTTTCTCACCCCCCACTTCCGAGAACTGGATGTGACACAAAAACTATTCGTCACATCACATGGGATACAATGTCATCTTTCCATGATGCGACACCAGTGTAAATAACAAACATGGCTTCTGAGGAAGACATTGTTTTTTTGTTCTCCATTGTTTCTCTGTATTTTTAGATGTCAACTATGGCAATCAATTTGATATTGCAAATGATTATTGGCAACAGGATGTGGTACAATGCTTTACATCAAAAGATCTGAGCGTACACAGATTATTTATATAGGTCAATTTCCCTCGGAAGCAACCCGTGTGTGCTGGATGCGTGTTCGAAGCAAGGACTGGTGGGAGAGAGTCATTTTGAAGGATCTTACAGACCATGAATGGAGAGAGAATGACACGGAGCTCATTTGTAAAGTTATGTAATAAACGTAAGTATGTGAAGAGTGGGTACCTGGGTAGCTCAGCGAGTATTGGCGCTGACTACCACCCCTGGAATCGCGAGTTCGAATCCAGGGCGTGCTGAGTGACTCCAGCCAGGTCTCCTAAGCAACCAAATTGTCCCGGTTGCTAGGAAGGGTAGAGTCACATGGGGTAACCTCTTCGTGGCCACCATAATGTGGTTCTCGCTTTCAATGGGGCGCATGGTAAGTTGTGTGTGTCTCGCAGAGAGTAGCATGAGCCTCCACATGCTGTGAGTCTCCGCGGTGTCATGCACAACGAGTCACGTGATAAGATGCGTGGATTGACGGTCTCAGAAGCGGAGGCAACTGAGACTTGTCCTCCGCCACCCGGATTGAGGTGAGTAACCGCGCCACCACGAGGACCTACTAAGTAGTGGGAATTGGGCATTCCAAATTGGGAGAAAAGGGGATAAAAAATTAAATAAAAAGTACGTGAAGAGCCCCAACGAAATTACCATGCCCGCTCCTCTGCCTTTGGAAATGAGAGTCGCAATTGCCATTCAGTTCGGCGTACACAAGTCAACCGGTAAAAAATTTGTGTACATGTTTTGTAAAGGCATTGTGTCTATAGTATGTTTCCTTGCTTTGTGGTACAGTAGTTTTAGCCCTTTCCATCTGCACCGTATCTGTTGAACCGTCCTGTCGAAACCTTCCGCACTTTTGAAAATGTTGGAATTGCGATGCTTTCGACCATCTACATACTGCATAACGTTTTCCTTGATCAAATTCAGCATGAGAACTGTCTCCTCATCTCCCCAGAAATGCTGACTTCTTTCCGCCACGCTGTTTGTTGATCTGTTGTAGTTACGTCTGGTGATGTGATTTATTTATGCAGCCTGTGCCGGCTTGCGCATGCGCACTCTTCAAAAACCTGTGAGAACGCCGTGTATGCGCTTACATAATCTGCATTCTCTGGGAGAAACCTAGGTGTGTTAAACCGCTTTCTCTTAACCCCTTAAGCGGTGTAAGGAAACCGGCGTTCTCGTTTACATGGCGTTTCAGAACGCCGCTTTCTGGAAAACCCTGCAATAAACAATTCTCTTAAGTGCATGTAAACGCACTCATTGTCACACATGCTGTCAATTGATCTTAACTTGTATTGAACCCAAAATATTCCTTAAAGATATTCCAGGTGTTTCCTCACTTTAAACATGTTTCTAGGGGAATATTGTTTTAATTGATAATGAATTTATAGATTTTTTTATATGTCCTTAATATCATTTTACATCCTGTTAGTCTTAGCAACCAAAGCCAGGTTCTGAGTGACATCATCTTTCAAGAAGTGACATCATTTCCTAAACATCAATAAGTATTAGTAATGGATCCATCGAGTTCTGTGATGTTTTGTGTTATTAGTTAGTTTGTCTCTCTTCAAAACTTTCCATTCCAAAAAACAAAAGATTGCTAAAAGGTACCAGAATTAACTTGTTTGACTTTTTTGTCACCCTCATTCAAGATATCTGTCAATCTGATAAACCCTAGCAAACATGCTGTTCATGTTGTGCCATTGTGTAAATAATCAAGTGAATTTGAATACAGCATATTCCTGATACTCTGGTAAACCCTTTTATAAAAATACTTACAAAACAATATTCATTTTTTTAAAGGTTACTGAATTGAAAAGGTACTGCATTTCAGTAGTGACCCAGGTAATGAAAACAAAGGTCTGGATGTATTTCTGTAAATTAACCAGTTTTGGTTCAGCTTAATCAGTCTGGTGATATTTCCATAACGACTGTGTGTTAAATGGAGCTTTTATGTCTCACCTCTCTCTTCAGTTGTTTACATCAAGCTATTATTGGTGTTACCACGTATGTATGAGAGAGGCATGTGCTACGTGTTAATGTGTGTTAATTATAGCTCTTACCCCCCACAGCCTCACCGGCCCCCTGCCTGAAATATTCCAGGTCTGTGTTACAGTAGGTGACTTTAACTGTGTGTTTCTATATTCAGCATTGGGGAACTACTTTGAAACTGTGCTTTCTCGAGCTAAAAAGCTACTCATAATTTAAAGTAGTTGCTAATGTATCGGAGCAGTATTTATCTGGTACAAAAACAATTACGATCTTAATTAGGGTGACAGCAATCTATTAAACAAATAATGTTCCTCTAAAGAACTAATACAACTCGAGTCGAAAACATAGTGACAAACAGCAGCATTTAACTACATATTCCCCTACTAAAAATAAAAGACTCAAAAGAATCATTGAATCGTTGATTTGAACCAAACCAATGAATCTTAGATGAACCAATTCTCACTAAAATAAAAATGATGTTATTGACACCCTTATGTTGTGTGAGCTATCCTTTTAAAGGTGCTGTAATATTGTTTTTTAAGATATCACTTAAATAGGTCTCAATAAATCTCTGTGACAGCACTATGCTCTGTAAACAGTAATAAAGAATATGAGTACAACCTGTGATTTTCTGGCCAGTCAAAAAACTAGGCAGTGAAAAATGCTGTCTGCCTGTGAATTATTTTGCTTACATCAGGTTTGTCAAAATGCAAGCTATTGTTTGGTAAAAGTTGAAGTTGGTGATACTTTTAGTTACTCTCTTCCCTACACCGTTTTCATGCATACACTACAAGTGGGCACATTTTTTTGTTACAGTTTACCTAGCGACCCTTACAAAAAATCTAGACTAGCCGCAAATTTGCAGCTCGTTATTTTCACATGCAAAGGAGCTTTTGATTCACTAAAAATGTTTGCCAGGAGTTTGCAGCTCTTCACCGGTAGTGGTAACAATGGGCAATTTGCTGCAAGTTTGCCACAAAGTTCATTTGCACGTGAAAATTATCAGTGGCGAATTTGCCATGAACTCTCGATTTTTAATAAGGGGATATATAACATCACAATTTAAACTGTAATGAAAATTTTTTTTGGTGAATGCAACATTTTGTGTAACTCGATACATCTAAATAGTATTTAAAATGTCATAGTGTAACAATGAGTTAAATTAGTATTTAAAAACTTAATAAACAATAGTTCAAAAATGAACATTCTGTTACCATTTACTTACTCTCATATGATTTTCTTTGTGAACTGAAAAAAAAGAGATGTTAAGCAGAATAATAACCTCAGTTAGGGCTGCACGATTGACAAATAAATCATAATAATTGATTATTTTTCTTTATGTTGGAATTGTGATTAATTCCAAATAAATGCAATTTATATTACAGCTGTAATATGTCATTTCCATGACACTAGCGCCACCGAACATTTTCAAAACAGCTTTCCGAATACATCCCTCATCTACTGTTGTTCAAACAGTCAGATAGTCCCACAGATAGTCCTGCCCCAAACTCACACCATTGGTTTTGTAATGTTATTGGGTTGGGGTCTAAGCAGGTCACTCAAAACAAACACAGAAATGTTATACCGCCACAGAGACAATGTTTACATTTTTGAGAAAATTCATCTAAGAATGGCTTACATATAATTGTCTCTGCATATGAAGCGGGATAGGAGAAAGTATTTTAACAATGAAAAAGTTGCATACTTCAGCTTTAAATGCATATTTTGTCTTGGGCATATGCATGCCAAATTCTTTATGTAGGCTACATATTCAAAAGATGAAAGCTATTTTATACATCAGTAAATCAAGACTGTACATAAACGATCAAGTTCACATTGGGACTCTTCGCAGCATGAAAACAAAATTATAAAAATTTTGACAACAAAATAGACAGAAATCGGGTGACGGACATTTTGGTGATTGCTTAATTCTCCACTGCTGCAAAAAAAACATTTGTAAATAGAATTATTTGCATAACAGGAGTAGAGGTCGACCGATATTTTTGCCGATAACCGATAGTTTCAAAAAAGAATCTATCGGCACCGATTAATCGGTAAAAACGATATATCGGTCTACCTCTAAACAGGAGTAGACCTTAATTAAATGTTTTCATTAAAACATTCCACAATTAATTCATTGTGTCAGCTTTAAATGAAATCAAGATTATTTATTTGATTAAAAGTGCAGCTCTTACATCAGTCACCATACAATGAAAGTGAATAGAGACTGAGGATAACATTCTGCCTAACATCTCCTTTTGTGTTCCACAGAAGAGGGAAAGTCATACGAGTTTTTAATGTCATAGAACTATGATGACAGAATTGCAATTTTTGTGTGAACTACCCCTTTATGTTTTTGGCATGGCACCCAAATAAACATGGTCTGCATGTTCCCTGTCTTTCAGTTGCACATTTGCTTCTTCATTATCTGAGCTAATGATGAAAAGGAGGTGTTATTTCAGCCCATAAATTAGCGTTTTGACTTGCGATCACTCTGTGTTCTTACTCTACAGACTCAAACAGACGATGAGAGTTGACAGTTGCTTCTCTCCAGAGATCCATGGCTCTTGGTGATGATTCTTCCTGCTATGGGGCACTCATGAACAACCCAGGCGTCTGCTCGCTGCGGGCGGGAGTATGTTGACTGCCTGTCAGCATGACGCCGTTGGACCTGTGGCTGTCTCGCTCCATCCCCATGTGTCTGCTCCTACAGAGCTTGGTGCTCATGGTCCTGTGCTTTCCATCTGCAAGCACCTGCCCCAAGGGCTGCACCTGCCAGCGTTCCGAAAGCCCCCCTCACGGGCTCAACGTCACTTGTAGTCTATCACGCTTGAAGGAGATCCCACCTGATGTCCCGTCAGAAACTCAACTATTGCAACTGGACCGGAATCATATATCGCTGGTGCCCGATCGCATCTTCCATGGCTTAAGGATGCTCCGGAGGCTTAATCTATCACATAACGCCGTGGAGACGCTTGGAGAGGGGGCGTTTATCGGTTTGGAGGGATCTCTTGAAGTGTTGGACCTGTCCCACAACCGCATTACTAGCGTGCACAAGGATGCATTTGCGCGGTTGAAGGCACGTGTGATTGTGGACAATAACCCTTGGCACTGTGACTGCGCCCTTCAGCAGGCACTTGGCGGCATGTCGCACAATCATGAAGCCGCAACGCGTGTGCTGTGCCGTAGTTCAGAGCTTAGGGACCAGGAGGGCCAGCCGTTTCTTGCCGTGGATGCGGACTTGTGTAACCTTGCGAAGCGGACCACCGACTATGCCATGTTGGTGACCATGTTCGGCTGGTTTGCGATGGTTATTTCGTACGTTGTTTACTATGTACGGCAGAACCAGGAGGATGCAAGACGACACCTTGAGTACCTGAAATCACTTCCGAGCAAACCCAAGAAACCGGACGAACCAGAGGACATTAGCACGGTCGTGTGACACTGCAAAGCAAGAGGACTGTCAAACGACTCCATCGCAAATCCAGAGACTAATCCCAGGATGTTGATAAATTGACGCAAATGGTAAATGTCGTCTAACGTACTACACCTGTCTTCACTTTTTCCAATATGCTTTCCTGTTTCTGAGTGTGTATTTAGAACACTTTGTGATACACTTCCAACCCTGTGTCCGTTTGGGAAAGTATTTTACTTCTAGTTGGCATTGAAATAATCCTGTAACAGGGTAATGTAGGCAAGGAGGAGACGGGAACTGGCTGAACAGTCAAAGTAATATTTAATTTAAACAAAAAGACACAAAGATAAACACACACGGCAGCTGCATGTGGCTCTCTCTCTCCCGAACTGCCGCATTCTGCTGCACTTATCCCTCTCCTCGGCTGATTAGCCCGATTACCTCCTCGTCACAAATCCCTTAAAAATGGTCAGAACCCACCATTCGAGTGAGAAGCTTTCTTCAGGCATATCGAGTCATTTTCTACTGTAACTGATAAGTTGAAACTGTTAACTATCAAGCAAGACACATCATAAAAAGAGCGCCAATAGCGTTAATGACCAGTACAGGTATTTTGAGAAATTACATCTCAGGTGCAAATGTTGGTAGACTCCAATGATTTGTAAAAACCCTACAAATGTTTTGATGCTAAGTTTTGTAAGACAAACGATAATCACGGCATGTCAAAAATGCATATTAGCTACGCGTGCCAATCATTTTACGACCTTTAAAAAACGTAACTTACCCTTTATTAGCAAAATGACGTAAAATGCATTGTTTCTTCCAACATTCGGAAACTATTAATGTGATCCTGTGCATTTTTATATGATTTCCGAAATCTTTGTTAAATTGTGATTGTTGAAATGTAGAGCACAACAGTGCTGGTGTGGTGCGTGTTACGTGATTCTCGGAACAATAGTCGAGGAATGTAGTCAATACCTCTACCCGATTGCTGTGAGGCTCTTTGTCAATGTTGTAAGTCACCGTGCGTAAAAAGGCTCGTGAGCCCCGTGCTAGTCATTTATCGTGTAATCTATGAGATGGTTTCAATGACTAATGTGTTTTCGTGACAGAAATTAACCTTACGTAAAATTCCACCCCTGAAACCAAACTCGTTCAACCTTTGACGTCCGCAATACCTCTCGAATTAAGAGGTAAATTATGTAATTAAACTAGTTGAGGGGCGTTGGCTTCCCCTGCCACTCTGAGCAACCGTGGCAGGGCTGCCAGCACTCAGTGATATTATTGTGTGTGTAGAGTAATGTACCAGGCCAGCTATGAGCAGAAAATTACAGCTGTCACTCTGTCACTGCCCTCAATCTTATGGCTGGCAGCCAATCCAGCAAAGCGAAGCCCCAGGAGGACCAGAAGAGAGATGTTAGGAGAAAAGAGAGGAAATGAAAAACAGGATGTCGGTTTTGCTCATTCTGCATGGAAAGGAAATCAGGGCCCTTATAAAAAAGAAGTGTGGTGGTAGCATGGTATAGAAATAGTTTCAGATGGCAATACCATGGTACTGAATGATCATGCTTTTCGTATATAATGGTATTTACATGGAACTCCAATTTAACTTATCACCATGGTACAAAATACTGAATGACTATGATTTTCATATACAGTACCAAGGCATTGATAAGGTACCCCAAGGTGTTTAAAGTAATACCATGGTACATGTTCAAAAACATGGTATTACCATGGTAAATGCACCAAATGCCATGGTACCATTTCTAAAATACATGGTAATGGTATTGAATGATTCCGATTTTCATATAGGTATTCACAAGGTACTCCAAGCTGCTTTAATTCTACAAATTAATACCATGGTACATGTCCAATGGCTTGTTGTTTGCATAGGAAGGTACCTGAAATCCCTTTAAAGAATCGTGTTTGTTTGTTTTTGAATGTACTAATATAGACTTGTTTTGTCTAACTGTGTTTGTTCACACTTTATTGTGCTGCGGACGAAAGAGTCATTTTCAATGCTGTGTCTCCATCGAGAAGCACGCTGTAGCCAAGGACACGGGGAGAGATTTTCTAAGTGCCTGAAATACTCGTATATCAGTCTCTCATTCTTCCAGCTACCAATAATTTGCTTTGAAATGTTCCGATCAGTTTTGCATCAGTAAACTCAAGTTTACCGGCCCAGAAACGGCTTTATTGCACAAAGATAAAGGAAACTAATGAAGTTGGTAATGGAACAATCGTTGTTTTGGTGTTTAAAGTGACACTGATAAGTGAGGTTGTTATTGCTCTTTCACATGAGTCGCGTCAAGGCTTTAATGTACACCTCGACACAAGCGTCAAGCACAGCTTTGACCTCCACATCAGGTGTCACAGAAGGGCAGTTGTACTAGGTTTCTTGGTAAAAAGAAAATATGAAGTTTACTTATTTAACAGTGAAAATAGTAAAAGCAAATGAAAGTAACACATTTAGCCAAGAACAGAAAAAGAAAGTCCTATCCATTGTTTCGATATATCACAGAAAGACATAAAAATGTTTCGATACGTTTTCGGAAAACTTAAGATATGCAAAAGATCAGCCTTTTTTCCGTCTTGTTTTCTTTTTACGTCAAAACCATCCACATAAAGTTACATCATACTAATTGTTCGAAAGCTTGTAAAGCCATGGCAAAAGGGGTTGCAACATGGCACCAGAGGTAACTAACCAGGCACACCACAATTGAGCAACAGGCAAGATCTATTCCATGTAACTCATTGTTTTTACCCTAAAAAAAAAACTGCATCTAGCAACAGGACATTTTGTCGATTGCTTGGTTTCTATTTCTATTGCGTCGCTCTGGGTAGCCCCGTCCATATTGCTTCACTGTATTGATTGGATGCAATTATGTCAGTTTAAAATTAACTAGCTAGAAACTTAGATCTTATAACATTTCAGATTGGCGCTTCGCTCTATACAGTTCAGAGCATTGGGAAACATTGACGCAAATCATGTGAAAGGGCCTTTCTGGAAAGAAAATATAGAGCAGAGTTGTGGCATGTGTTTCTTCCCATGTTATATATGTTTGTTTGTTTTTTAAGGTAATTTCTTGATGTAAGTGTGTAATTGTTTTTTATGCTTGGAATACATGAAACTGTCAAAAAAGTTACTTATCATGAAGACGTAAAACTGGAGAGTAACCAGTGGTACATCACATTGTAAACGCATGATGTAGAGAAAACGAAATAAAAGATTCATTCACACTGTTCCTGATATGAATGACTCTAGTATATTTTTTGGCTCTGTTCCAAAACCTATTGTGGAATATAAAAATGTGGATTATAAATATCAATCGAGAATTCCCCTTGTCAGTAAAAGTATCACTAAAATCTAATTATGTTGACTTGACAAAGCCAGCATACTGTTATTCTACAAAGGTGGTTTAGTTTGTTTTTTTAAAATCCCTGAATAGAAACTAACATTTCTAACACTAACTGCTCCAAGAACTTTCAAGCTATAGTGCTGCATCCACCAAACTTGGTACAGTCCTTCTGGCTGTTCTGACTTGTTGTGCTTATGCCTTTTATTACAGATTGGATTTAAGGGTTTCGCACAGCATATAATCAGTAATCTGAATAATCTCATAAACTGCGTCCGAAATCACGTACGGTCCCAGTATGTACTGTATTTGATGAAGGACACACTTATCTGCCAAAAAAACAGCACTTGCTTTTAGGTATGCATTCGAGTAGTATGAATAGATTTTGGATATACTTCATCCGGGGATGTGGCCATTGTCTCGTGACGCAAATATATGACGTAAGAACAACAACCACAAAAAATTATCTGCTCTGGTTTTATTAAACAAGCACCATTTAAGCACTGGGAACAATTATCTTGGTGAATATAGCATATATAGCCATCCCCTTCACGATTCACCGCCGTTCCTTTAAATCCAATGTTTTGAACATGACGACGCCTCAGCTCCCGAGGGATTATAAGTGTCCTGTCGATCCGCACTGCAAAATCTCGCCGGAAATAGTAGGTCATCCGGGTATTTCTTGGACATACTACTCCACTTTCATACTGTTGTTGGCATATATAGTAGAGATGTATGGATAATCGGACGCAGCGATATTGATGGAATGTTCAAACAGGCCAACGGAATGTTCATGAATTCAAACTCCAAGTGTAAAAAAATTCAAATGTAAACAAACCCACAAAAGGCCTTTAAACTGCTCCAAGTCTCTCTCTCTCTCTCTCTCTCTATGTAATTGAAAAAATAACGAATCGTTGGCATGTATGAAAATAAGTAGTTTCTATTTACACCTTGTCCTAACCAGACGCAACGCGATAAGATTCCAGCGACAAGCAATCTGTCTGTCCACACCAGATGTGACGCATCACCGCGATATTCATACACTAAAATGAGGATCATTGACCATAAAATTTAGAAAACAGAGCAATCACAGATGGAACAGTATGTTTATTGAACGCAACTAATTTGCTCCATAATGCTTTCTACAGCAAGCCTCGACAGGATAAACACACAATCACACACATCCTTGAATCGCTTCGCATCCTTCTTCAGTCTGTTACGATTGTTTATGTTCACGCGGTACTCCTGTTGTCATTTCGCCGATCTCCACATAACAGGGAAGCGGAGAGAAAGTTGGAATGAGGCGCTATCTCTCCCTACTGCCATTCTGAACCGGTGTGTGTGTGACAGAGCTCCGACTGAAGAAAGCGAGACCTCAAGCACAACATTCGGTAGGTGTGTGACACCCTCAGCCAAAGTCAAGTTGTTCTGAACCGGCTAGTGAAATGCCAGCTTTAATATATTGTAAAAAATTATAATTTTAGACGCATTTGTTGACTGCGCTACCTAGCGTGACGTCGCAGAAATAGAAACCATTCCAAAAATAGAAAGCCCTGTTGCTGTCGCTCGTCGTGTGTCACGGCTGGTTAGGACAAAAACTCTTATTAACATGAAAAAGATACCTTTTATCGCGTGTCGCGGCATCATGTCTGGTTAGGATACGGTATTAGAAACATACATATTTATAATATTTTTTGCTTAACTTATTTTGCATTAATGTGTTCATTAACACAAAATATCAGTTATAAGGTGAACTTAGAGTGATGCATAAAGTTATTGAATAATTGTGAAGTTTCTTGAACTTCTTTGTCTTAAAAATCCGTAAAATTAAGATTTCAAGTACTACTAACTCAAACGATCAAGTACAGAACTGAGGTTGTGGAGAATACCCATAATACCTTGCGCTGGAATAATTAAAACACGTTTGTTTGGCCAGTAGTAGTTATTAAGAGTTCATAGAGATTCTTGCTCTTTTTAGTATTAGTGATGTTATTTTAATGTAATTAGTTGTTTCGTGAAAAATAACCATTAGGGTGATTCGTGTTCCCTTTTGTGAAGTTGGATCCTGTTCGATCCATGTAATTTTTCCTTGCGCTTGTGAATGTGCACAGCTAAAGTTTAGCTTTATCTGCACTTCTTTGGGGAATCAAGTTTAATGACTGACATCAGTCATTATTTTGAGCCAAGTAAATTAAGTAGAAACATTAATGTAAATGTTCATTTGAAACAACGTGCTATTAGTTGGTGAATCTTAAACATGACACCTTTTAAGTAAATGAACTTGAATGAACTGATATGTTTGTGTACATATAATAGTGGTAGACCGATATATCGGTTTTACCGATCAGTGCCGATAGTTGCTTTTTTTTTCTTTTTCGTTTTTGCCGATAACGATAGTTTAAAAAAAGCAACTATCGGCACTGATTAATCGGTAAAACCGATATATCGGTCTACCACTATTATATATATACAAACGTATCAGTTCATTCAAGTTCATTGTAGAGTTCCTCTACAGTTAGAACGGCTTGATTCTACAGTATAACAGCAGCATCACTGATGTCTCATGGGGATTTGCTGTGTTTAAATCTTAATATAATAAAAACAAGATATATATATAAAAAATATTTCAATATTCAATGCATTTTTTTTTATTATTAAACAATTAAGTGTTCTAAATGAGATTAAGTGAGGGCTTGCAACAAAAAAAAGTTATGATATGGAAACTTGCCCCATCAGCACATGCATCATTTTTCAACTTGAATGATCAATTAAAAAAAAAATATATATATATATGGTTTATATATACAGCTCTGGAAAAAACAAAGAGACCACTGCAAAATTATCGGTTTCTCTGGATTTACTATTTATAGGTATGTGTTTGAGTAAAAGGAACATTTTTGTTTTATTCTATAAAGTACTGATGACATTTCTCCCAAATTCCCAAAAAAATATTGTTATTTAGAGCATTTATTTGCAGAAAATGACAACTGGTCAAAATAACAAAAGATGCAGTGTTTTCAGACCTTGAATAATGCAAAGAAAACAAGTTCATATTCATTTATAAACAACACAATACTAATGTTTTAACTTAGGAAGTGTTCAGAAACCAATATTTGCTGGAATAATCCTGATTTTCAGTCACAGCTGTCATGTGTCTTGGCATGATCTCTACCAGTCTTTCACATTGCTGTTGGACGACTTTATGCCACTCCTGGTGCAAAAATTCAAGCATCTCGGCTTTGTTTGATGTCTTGTATCCATCCATCTTCCTCTTGATCACATTCCAGAGGTTTTCAATGGGGTTCAGATCTGGAGATTGGGCTGGCCATGACAGGGTCTTGATCTGGTGGTCCTCCATCCACACCTTGATTGACCTGTCTGTGTGGCATGGAGCATTGTCCTGCTGGAAAAACCAATCCTCAGAGTTGGGGAACATTGTCAGAGCAGAAGGAAGCAAGTTTTCTTCCAGGATAACCTTGTACGTGGCCCCAGATCATCACCGATCCTCCACCAAATTTCACAGTAGGTGCGAGACACTGTGGCTTGAAGGCCTCTCCAGGTCTGCATTATTTGAGGTCTGAAAACACTACATCTTTTTTGTTATTTTGACCAGTTGTCATTTTCTGCAAATAAATGCTCTAAATGACAAAGTTGTTTAAATTGTAATTTTAGGGTGTTAGGGTTTGTTGACATTACATCATCATGGTAATGAAGTTGTAAAATTGGCTATAACTTTACACAGAAAAGGTTAGTAAGCATTTTATCACACTAAAATCATGTTAACACACATATTGTTTACATCTTGTGGCAATACTTTTGAAACAGTGAGTATTTTAACGTTTACAGATTGGCCCCATTGACTTCCATTGCAGGTGCCTCAATGTAACCCAGATTTTTGATTTTTTTAAAGGAATGTAGGGATGAGTCGAAATAAATTTTTGTGGTAATCAATTTTATGCCACCATCACTGTCGATTGAGCTTAACTTGTATTGAACCCAGAATATTCCTTTAATTTTGTAAATACATACACTAAATATAGAAAATTGTAATGGAGCCAAGTCTCCATAATTTTAAAATAGGAGTCTCTGGTGAATTTTGGGCTTGTTTATAGTTACCAGTTATGTACCACATCATAATTTTTCTGATAGTAAGGAAAAACATAAAGAAAAAAGAAAGAATATATATTTTTAAAAGATTCTATAAATCGATTGTAAAAACGTATCGGCCGATTAATCGGTTATCGGCCTTTTCCACCACCATAGTTATCGCTATCGGCAAAATCCACTATCAGTCGACCTATAATATCTAACAAAGGTTTTCGAGTTATGCTGACATAAAATGACCATAAGCTGAATTCACGCAATAAGCGTAATGCAAAAATGGTACTTATATATTTTAAATAAATCCAACACATAATTTTTTCAGTGATCTGACAGCTTATCTGACTATAGCCGCTTTTTTACCGTCGGGCTGAATGGTTCTCATAATGAAATTGTATTGATCCGGGGCAGTTGCCACGGTTATGGTTTCTTTTTCCACTGTGTCTGCTTGAATGTACGTAACAAATATGTCCATTGTCGATGGCATGAGAGGTAAATATTGGAAGGAGTGCGCTATGGAGGATGATTGCATATTGCAGTTTTTAGGACTGGTAAAAGGTAAAAGTTCGCAAACTAGCTAAAAACGACATTGACAAAATATTATACAAGTAATATACAGTATAATGATACATGATTACAGGGTCCGAGAACGGTTTGTAATTGTGCCGTACCATGCTAAAGTGGAAATGTTACTGGAATCGTTACTCACCGTGCTCAGAATCTTTCGTCCCAATGGTGGAAAAGTGGCTTATGTGACAGTTGAGTTTCAGTCTGTGTAAAGTGTTTCAAATCAGTCACTAATAGATATCTGTTTATCGCAAGGTTGCTTTCATGTCCATCTGTTAATGTTGCATGTTTTTGTTCCAATATTAAACTTTCATCAAACATTTAATTAAATATTTAACCAACATCAAGAGATGGCAGGGTCATCAAAACCAGAAAACAGTGGGGCCTGGGTAGCTCAGCGAGTATTGGCGCAGACTACCACCCCTGGAGTCGCGAGTTCGAATCCAGAGTGTGCTGAGTGACTCCAGCCAGGTCTCCTAAGCAACCAAATTTGCCTGGTTGCTAGGGAGGGGAGAGTCACATGGGTAACCTCTTCGTGGTCGTGATTAGTGGTTCTCGCTCTCAATGGGGCACATGGTAAGTTGTGCGTGGATCCCGGAGAATAGCATGAGCCTCCACATGCTGTGAGTCTCTGCAGTGTCATGCACAACGAACCACGTGATAAGATGCACGGATTGATGGATAGACTTGTCCTCCACCACCCGGATTGAGGTGAGTAACCACGCCATCATGAAGACCTACTAAGTTGTGGGAATTGGGCATTCCAAATTGGGAGAAAAAGGGGATAAAAAAAAAATTATTTCTCTTGTAGCTAAAGAATGTAGCTAGATAATGTCAAATTTAAATCCAGTGGCAATTCTCTGGCACTGAGATGCAAAGTAGAGAGTCATGAATAACACAAGGGCCGAATTTTGACAAGAGGCCAAAACTAAAGTGATTGAAATGAAAACAAAAGCATTTTTGAAGGGAGACGAGATGAGGTTTGTCGTGTTTTCAGCAACATCACCATCAAATGTCTGGCACTCACATCTGTTGTTCTTATTCAGCTGAAGTGTGGACACCTATTATCAGTTTGCCGGGTCTAAAAGAGGACCATAAATTGGATCTATTTTTAAGACGGGTTTAAGCTGTGACAAGTCATGCCTTATGGTCAGCTGCTAAAATGCTTCAGATTTGTGACAGACAGCATGGAATACTACACTGTATACTGCCTACTATTTTCTCAACAATATATTAAGTGAAACAGTGGGCATTATTCCATAATAAACATTGCAAACAGTAATATGCAGCACTGTTGTCACATGAACACATCATGTTGCACGTTTAATGAACTTAGTGACATCCAGTTGTTTTTTTAAATCCAATTTTCATCTAGACATGGTTTTCAAATGTTCTACTTTGTACCAGATCTTTTTGAAAAGAATCCAAACACATTTTATTCAAATGCACAATGTAACAGTACAATAAACAATGCAACGTTCATTATTCATGGTATTATAGGCCACATCTTCACAATCGTTTGATTTTCCAGAGAAAATTGGGAAAGTTAATAGAACGACTGTGCTCAGGTGTCTGATTTTAGAGTTGGCTCGTTCATACATAATATTTCATTTCTAAATCACGATGAATTTTATGAGAATAATCATTAAAAGCTCTTCAGGTGCTGAGCTGTTCTGTTCCAAAAAGTGTTTGTGTTGAGTTCATATCTCCAAATGAAATGGCAAATCAAACAGCATCTAATTTAAGATAAACTCAAAATACTGATAACTCCCAAGGGCAAATAATTCAGACTGTGAGAAACAAAAGCGCTGAGAAACTTCAAACTCGAGTTAAAATTAAATGTACCGTGAAACCTTGGAAACAGTTCAGTATACCCTTGTGGTGACAAATAAATCCACAAGCATACAGTCATTACAAAGAGTGGCACATAAGTATTCCAAGAGAGAGTCAGTTTAGTTTAAACTGATGAAAATTTTGTGCATTTAGCATCTGTCGCCTCTACTATGACTTGAATCAATCTATATTTAGAAATTTATTAATCTCTTAGTATTATAATTGGCACATTTTACCCCATTTTACTGTAGTATTTGTAAAATATGTTTGAAACTATCCAAATATGCAGGACAGATATTTCAAAACAAATGTTGTAAGATATTATATGACTTGGCTCATTGAAAAACTCATTCTATATTTTTTGCAAAACCCGATGTTTTCTTTCTTCCTTACACAAAATGTATTTAGTTTAGATAGTTTTAGGGATTGGGTAACGAGTTAGACTTTATGGTTAGGAGTTAAACTTCATCATAAGAAAAATCTTAATAAAACTCTTTGGTTCATTTACTTTTCTCTATGGGAATGATTTTGCAATCTCGTACTACTATTCTGACTTGTCATGAGGCGAGGTTGTTTCTAGAGGTAGACCGATATATTGGTTTTACTAATTAATTGGTGCCGATAGTTGCATTTTGGAACTATCGGTGATCTGCAAAAAATTAATAAATGATTCCTCCATGTTTCTCTTTGGTCTGCACTGGAGGAGTCTACAGTTAGAATGGCTTGATTGTTGAATTGATTCATTACAATTCTAAAAATCAATAAAAAAAAAAATCTTCCGGCCAATTAATCGGTTATCGTATCAGTAAAACAAAATATTGGTCAACCTTGGTTCGTTTACTTTTCTCTGTGGGAGTAATTTGTATGTTTTTGTATGAGCCAATTTGTTTGATTTTTTACGATTTTGCCATCTCGTACTATTATTCTGTCTTGTCATGAGGCGAGGTTGTTTCTAGAAGTAGACCGATATATTGGTTTTACTAATTAATTGGTGCCGATAGTTGCATTTTGGAACTATCGGTTATCTGCAAAAAATAAATAAATGATTCCTCCATGTTTCTCTTTGGTCTGCACTGGAGGAGTATACAGTTAGAACGGCTTGATTGTTGAATTGATTCATTAAAATTATAAAAATCGATTTAAAAAAAACGATCAGCCAATTAATCGGTTATCGGCCTTTTGCACCACCTTCGTTATCGTATCGGCAAAACCAAATATCGATCAATCCTTGGTTCATTTACTTTTCTCTATGGGAGTAATTTATATGTTATTTTACGAGACAATTCGGTCGATCTCTTACGATTTTGCAGTCTCGTACTATTATTCTGACTTGTCATAATGCGAGGTTGTTTCTAGAGGTAGACCAATATATCGGTTTTACCAATTAATCGGTGCCGATAGTTGCATTTTGGAACTATCGGTTATCTGCAAAAAATAAATAAATGATTCCTCCATGTTTCTCTTTGGTCTGCACTGGAGGAGTCTACAGTTAAAACAGCTTGATTGGTGAATTGATTCATTAACATTCTAAAAATCGCAAAAAAAAACAACAACATTCGGCCAATTAATCGGTTATCGTATCGGTAAAACCAAATATCGGTCGACCCTTGGTTCGTTTACTTTTCTCTGTGGGAGTAATTTGTATGTTTTTGTATGAGCCAATTAGTTTGATTTTTTACGATTTTGCCATCTCGTACTATTATTACAACTTGTCATGAGGCCAGGTTGTTTCTAAAAGTAGACCGATATATCGGATTTACCAATTGACCGGTGCCGATAGTTGCATTTTGGGACTATCGGCAATCGGCAAAACAAAAAATAAAATTATTCCTATATGTTTCTCTGAGGCCTGCACTGGAGGAGTATACAGTTAGAACAGCTTGATTGTTGAATTGATTCATTAACATTCTAAAAATCGATTTAAAAAACAATCGGATGATTAATTGGTTATCAGCCTTTTGCACCACCTTCGTTATCAGTAGCGGCAAAACCAAATATCGACCACTTTAAGTGTTAACTTTAACTGAACAATTCATACTAATATGTTCAGGGCATTTATTATGATATATATTTTAATATCTTATGGATGCCTGGGGAGAAAAATAAGACTATCTGGTTTGCCTGTGCTGCATCATCAGTCGTTTGTATTGTGAGCAGGCCTGGACACGTTCACATTTAATTATTTTTATCTGGAGTCTGAAAGCACAGACGTGCCTTTGAACGCTCCAAAGACAGAGTCCCTGTGGATTTTGGAATTATGTTTGCTGGTTCTATAAATATTAAAATAGGCAGAGAGACAGCAGTTGCACAGATGATCGGTGGTTGTTTCCTCCCACCAAAGAACTTTAACATTGACAGTGTGTTTCTGGACACAGATTATGTTATTTACATTTATGCATTTGGCAGATGCTTTTATCCAAAGCGATTTACAGTGCACTTATTACAGGGACAGTCCCCCTGGAGCAATCTGGAGTAAAGTGCCTTGCTCAAGGACATAATGGTGATGGCTCTTGGGATTGAACCAGCAACCTTCTGATTACCAGATATGTGCTTTAGCCCACTATGCCACCACCACTCCATGTTATGTGGTTAGATTATCTACAGTACACAATATATAGTCATATTACTGCTCCTGACTGGTGACAAGCAATAAAAACACCAATACAATAATCCCTCCTATAGAGAAATCTAGTGAATGATGTGTAAGGCCAGTATTTTCCTGAGGTCTCAGGAATTATAATATTGTTGAGGTCATAAGGCATTCTCTCACAAACAGCGGAAACATTCAACATAGTCACATGACAACTCATACGAGATGGCAAAATTGTAAGATATCTAATGACTTTTATTCCAAAGACTCTCAGAAAAAAGGTACCATTTAAGATACAATGGCCACCACTGGGATTGTGCACTCAAGGGGACCTTATTTGTATTTATTTTGTATCTTTAAGGTACATTTATATGTTAAAAACATACGTTTTTTTGTCTCTTTAAGGGTACCACCTCAGTGGCGGCTTTGTACCTTAAATGGTACTTTTATTTTCTGAGAATGTAGAGACCAAACAATCAACAAACAGGATTTTAAATGAATCCAATACAGGCATCAAATGCCTCCAAACTCATTTCATATTTATTTATGCAATACAAATGACTAATGCATGTCAATAACATGAAATACGCTTCCCTCGATTTCTTTCTTCTGTGGGACACTAGGGATTTTAAGAACCTTAAAGTATCATAAAAGTATGGTGCTATAAAATTGATTTTGATATTTGATCTTTGAAAAATTCGATGTTGTTCAAATCTCTTTTGATTGCAGGAGATTTAAGCAAAAGTCTCTATTTGCTCTCTATTTCATATCACTGATGTCTAGGAGAAATATTGAGATAATAAAGAGTTTTGTTTTTCTTTTCTTCATATGGGTTGGAATGAAGCCGAATGCCTCTTAAATTTGTCTTCCATGGCTTTGCTTGGCCTACGATTTTTACCAGAATCCCTTGCTGTGAACCGAGATGCCGTGAGATTAAGTATGAGACTTCGCCGTGTGGTTGAAAAGAGTTTGAATAAAACAACAGGATTAATTTTGAGGCTTGTCTGACTCATGCCAACACATTGACAATAGAGAGCAATCTTAATACGCACTGCTGCGACGACACAGTTTGTCAGTGTCGCTGTCCCGTCTGTTTGTCTGTTCGGTATATTTGTAAGTTGATGTGAGTCTCTTGTCGTCTGTGCTATGGAGCTCTCTTCCATTTTTTACTCCATCTTCTTGGAATCATACAGGACAGCCTCAATACCTACCCTCTGGAAAATAGTACATAAGAACCCTCGCTACTCGGGACCCAACCACTTCTGACAAGTTGCACTAACACCAATAATCATGAAATGCATGGAGAAACTGTTCCTACATTTCATTCTGCTAGCTGATAGACCACAGCTGGACCTGCATCAGTTTGCCTACAGAGCCAAACGAGGAACAGAGGATGCTGTGGCATGCCTCCTACACTCCCTCCTTCAACATTTGGAATCACCAGGCAACTTTGCATCAGTCCTCTTTGTTGATTTTAGTTCTACCTTTAATACAATACAGCGCCACCTATTGTTTATGAAACTCCACCACCTTAATGTTCCTCCACTTCAGCAACGGACCACAGGCTGTAAAAGTAGGCACTGTGTCATCAACCATCATCACCAATACTGGTGCCCCTCAGGGCTGTGTGCTCAGTCCCTTTCTGTACACCCGCTACACAAATGACTGCATTAGCCAGTCACCTATCACCACATACTACAAATACTCTGATGACACTGCCATACTGGGACTACTCAACAACGAGAACTCTGTTACAGCCTATCAACACTCATCTCTCACAAAGTGGTGCTCTGACAACTACCTCCAACTGAATATGGATAAAACAAAAGAACTGGTCATTCACGCATCAAACACATCCCACCCTGGACTAAACTACACCTTTATCCACGGACAGCCAGTTGAACAGATCAGCAGTTTCAAATATCTTGGACTCATCATAGATAAAAAACTAAGTTTCAATGAACATATCACTGCCATCCAAAAACGTTCACAGTAACGACTCTACGTAATACGCAAACTCAGAGCTCTGTCTGTTGCCCCCCACCTTCTGCTCCTGTTTTATAAAAGCAGAATTCAATCCATCTTGTTGCACTGCTCCCCTTGTTTCTTCACAATGTTAACCATTTCCAACAAAACCAAACTCACTAACATAACACATATTGCCTCCAAAATCATCAGCCTCCCTGCTCCCAGCCTTTCAGATATGAATGACAGAGCCACCGCACGTCTTGCAAAAGTAATAGCAAATTACACTGATCACCCCTGAATACATTTTTTACACTGCTACCCTCCGTTCACAGATACAGGACTTTAAGATGGAAACAAGCTCGCTTTGGCAGAAGTTTTGTCCCATCAGCCATTGCTGCTCTGAACAAATTAACTCGATAGCACTGATCATTTGTATGCATGTACACGGGTTGGGGCAGGGGAATTTATGTTATATGTCATGTGATGTAATGTGGGTATCTGTATGTTTTGTGTTTGGTGTGGCAGACTGGTGACAAACAAATTTCCCTCTGGGACAATAAAGACCATCTATCTAAAGACCATCTATCTAAAAGCTCCTATCGATCATGCTGAGAGGCGAGGATTTACTATCTTATTAAACCATTTATCTAATGACTGAGAAAGCACGGCACCTCACTCAAGCAATGATTGCCTGTGTATTCTATCAAGAGTGTGTGTATTCTAATAAAGCAATTGCATGAACCAGATGCCTCATTTTCATGCAATGCATACAGAATGTTCAACTAACGAGTAAACTCTTTCCAATTAAAGTCTGTAAGTCTGTAACAAGTTCAATTTGTCTGCAAGAACTTTCAGTGCTATAAACATTGTAATGCTGGGTGATATATTGGCATATTCACAATGATTTTGCTGCCAAAAATAGGTTACATGCACAATTTTACACTGAATATGCTTAAAATGTGTAGTCATGTAAAAGCTGTAAACTGCTTTCCTTTATCGATGTAAGGTCATAAATGATTCGAGCATAAACCGTCATGGTTACTTGTGTAACCTCCGTTCCCTGATGGAGGGAACGAGACGTTGTGTTCCTAGTGTCACTACATCGACACAACATCGAGTGAGTGACAGATAGGGAACGAAAGACACAGCTAGATTTTTGCACATTACCCAGCTTTCACGTGCATGTAAACACCTTTACCAGCATTCTCACCGGCTCATCCAACGTGTGCAAGTGCTCACATCAAAAGCAAAGAATAACCCGATGATTTAAAAACTCAAGCATATTTTTCTTTCCATGTTGGATTTTATTTTATTGATTTTTTATCCCCTTTTCTCCCAATTTGGAATGCCCAATTCCCACTACTTAATAGGTCCTCATGGTGGCACGGTTACTCACCTCAATCCGGGTGGCAGAGGACAAGTCTCAGTTGCCTCCGCTTCTGAGACCGTCAATCCATGCATCTTATCATGTGACTCGTTGTGCATGACACCGCGGAGACTCACAGCATGTGGAGGCTCATGCTACTCTCTGTGATCCACACACAACTTACCACACACCCCATTGAGAGCGAGAACCACTAATCGCGACCACAAGGAGGTTACCCCATGTGACTCTACCCTCCCTAGCAACCAGGCCAATTTGGTTGCTTAGGAGACCTAGCTGGAGTCACTCAGCACACTGTGGATTTGAACTCGTGACTCCAGGGGTGTTAGTCAGCGTCAATACTCGCTGAGCTACCCAGGCCACCCTCCTTGTTGGATTTTTTTTTTTAAGATTTACACATTTAAATTTCATTACAAACGTAAGAGTAATCTTTAATCAAATAAAAAATAAAACCAAAATATTTTTAGTTTTAATCATTTAATTTTGTTAAACATCACAATTTAATTTGATGGAATTTTGTCACAAAATTTAAATGAGTAAATCTTAAAAATAGGCTAAAATATTTTTTAGGACCTAAACAGGCCTAAACATTGTGATAGGCTAGGCGATTTATCGAATATTCACAATATATTTGCAATGAGTTTGCTGGTGATATCAAATTAAGCAACATTGCGCTTTTTATTTTAGCGATTAAGCGTCCTAAATAGCGAGTTGTGGACTGAGACAGATATTAAGATGTTTTACTGACATCTGTGATTTTCAGTAGTATATACGGTTTTGGAAAGTTCGAGTAATTTCAATGAATCAGTTCAAACTGTCTGTTTTAATGAACTGATTATAAACTAGAGGTCGACCGATAGTGGATTTTGCCGATACCGATAACTAATGTGGTGGAAAGGGTAGATTTTTAAATCGATTTATAGAAAGTTAAGCACATTTCTATGAAGGGCACAGATATAGAGGCTACTACAATCCAAAATGAAGAAAATCATAGATGTAGTTTATAGTTAAACCATTTTTCTTTGCATGTTTAGTACAATTGATGATCTATTCAAAATAACAAAATGAAGTGAGGATAAAAATATAATGTTGTCAATGATGAAAGATTTAGATACAGCAAATCCCCATGTGATTGTTTTTATTTCACATCTAGAGGCCGCTGTTATACTGTTGAACCAAGCCGTTCTCATTGTAGACCTGTCCAGCATTGGCCACAGAGGAACACGGAGGAATAAAAAGTTATCGTCATAGATTTTTGCTGATAACCGATAGTTTCAAAAAGCATCTATCGGCACCGATTAATCGGTAAAAACGATATATCGGTCTACCTCTATACAAAGCCCTTACTCTGAAGTGTTCTTTGAATTCCCGGTGTGGCATTTTTCATTTTTAGTAAGCATTGATGTTAATTACTATATATAAAAGTCAACTTAAACCATCCTAGGTTCTTTGCTGGTTTTAGTTGGCCTTCAGGCTTTTCTAGTTTATGGTTTTAGATGAATTTAAGCCACTTTTTGGGCTGGTCAGGCTGGGCAACCGGTAAACCACCGTAAAGGGATATTTCACCCAAAAATGAAAATTCTCTCATCATTTACTCACCCTCGTGCCATCCCAGATGTGTGTGACTTTCTTTCTTCAGCAGAACACATCTGAAGAAAAACATAAAACTATCTCAGCTCAGTAGACATCCTTAAAATGCAAGTGGATGTTGATCCGACCTTTGAAGCTCCGAAAAGTACAGACAGTCAGCATGAATGTAATTAATACGACTCCACCGGTTAAATTAATGTCTTCTAAAGCAAAACGATCAATTATGCTGCGAAAAAGATCAATCTTTAAGTACTTTTTACCTCTAAATCATTGCTTCCGGTCAGCAGCAGTACACGTGTGTGATGTAATGGCATTGGCACCCTCACGAGAGAACTGACGCACGTGCAACACACCCGGAAGAGCAGCGCTGTTTACAACTGAGTAGGAGGAAAGCTGTACAGAAGCTTCGTTGGTTTGTGTGCTCATCCCGGATGTCTCAACCGAGAGAAAATGTGAGATTACATCCATAACATGCCAACGCGAATAGCATGAGCTCCGCCCTCTCGTGAATCTGCATACTGCTGCTGACCGGAAGCAATGATTTATAGTTCAAAAGTACTTAAAGTTGGATCTTTTTTGCAGAAAAAGCGATCGGTACGCTTTAGAAAACATTAATTTGGGGGCCTGGGTAGCTCAGTGGTAAAATACACTGGCTACCACCCCTGGAGTTCGCTAGTTCAAATCCCAGGGTGTGCTGAGTGATTCCAGCCAGGTCTCCTAAGCAACCAAATTGGCCCGGTTGCTAGGGAGGGTAGAGTCACATGGGGTAACCTCCTCGTGGTCGCTATAATGTGGTTCGTTCTTGGTGGGGCACATGGTGAGTTGAGCGTGGTTGCCACGGTGGATGGCGTGAAGCCTCCACACGCGCTATGTCTCCATGGCAATGCGCTCAACAAGCCACGTGATAAGATGCACGGGTTGATGGTCTCAGATGGGGAGGCAACTGAGAGTCATCCTCCACCACCCGGACTGGGGCAAATCACTATGCGACCACAAGGACTTAAAAGCATATTGGGAATTGGGCATTCCAAATTGGAAGAAAGAAAGGAAAAAAAAAAAAAAACATTGATTTAACCAGTGGAGTTGTATGGATGACATTTATGCTCTCTGATTTTTTGAGCTTCAAAGATTGGATCAACATCCACTTGCATTTTAAGGACCTACTGAGCTGAAATATTTTTCTTCCAATGTGTTCTGCTAAAGAAAGAAAGTCATACACATCTGGGATGGCATGAGGTTGAGTAAATGATGAGAGAGTTTTCATTATTGGGTGAACTGTCCCTTTAAGCCTGTTTTTGCTGAATTTTATTTTGTACTTGACTCTTTTACTTTTGAATTTTTAACCTTGTTGGCTACAGAGCAAACATATAAATATTTAGATATATTGAATATCGTGTAGTGACAGTGTTGCCCATCGCTTGGTAAAGTTACACAAAGTGAATCTGGCAGTGATGTCCTTCCACTCTGTGTTACGCAAGATCTGTACCGCTCACCTTTCAGTGGGAGGAAGTTTAAATTCACACACCGGAATTGAGTTTTACACACCTACATCCACCTTCCTCCTCCTTTCGGAGTTACCCAGATAAAACGATGTCCAACGTGAGGATTAATCCATACACGTGGCATGTTGCATTTTACATACTGTGTGTATCTCCAATCTCAACAACAACAGAATTTCGAGTAGGAACATTGTACAGAAGAGAGTGAATTTTGACCATTCTTTCATTGGAAAGAAAATAACAAAAGAGATATTTTTCATACCTTAATCACTTCTCTCCTAGACAGCAATGAGAAGAAATGGAGAGCAAATAGAGAAGATTTCTCCTGAGAAAAAAAATCGTGTCATTTGTGTGTTTTTATTTCCCTAAAGGAATTGCACTGAGACAAAGTATGATGCTTAAAATGTCAGTAAATAAAATGTTCCTCTGGGCTGTGACAATTAGAAAAATTACTGGTAATTTACCCTGTTACTCTCTCTCTCTCTCTCTCTCTCTCTCTCTCTCAATAATTGGATCTATTTTTGTTTCACAATTGAAACCAATTTCTTTCATCCTGTTAGTTTCGAAAAATAGTTGGTACATTAAAATGTCAGAATAATGAAGCCATCGATAATGCACATGTAGTTGTTGGTGAGTGTAATGTATTTTTAACATTGGAACAGCTAAATACAAAACAGAGGTCTTCCATGGCAACACACTGGTGTTCTGCAGAACTGTGTTTTTTTTTAACACCGCGAGAAACTGTGAAACAAGTCGCTAAAAAGGACTTAAAAATCTATTGTGCTCTCTGAATGCTAAAACGCTCTGTCTCACAATTCTGAAGTGATTTCTGCAATTAGTGATCTTGAGAAGCTCGACAGGCTGTAAAATCTCAGGGAACGTTTGAAGCATATTGATGGAGCTGCTGAAGTGTGTAGACAGACCAGACACACACAATACACACATTGGAGAACCCAGCAAACACAGAGCATTCCACTAATGCTAGCATGATTTTTTTTTTTGTAAACCAATTCTTAATTTTTTTAGAAATGTTCTCTTTAGGTTTTATGTCCATTTATAACCATAAACGAATGTTCCCAGAACATTGCAGGGAGGTTTTTGTGTGAAAGCCTAATAAGAACTTCTCTGTTTTGTTTTTTTGTTTGTTTGTTTGGCATTCACATTTTTCATTATTTTTCATAATCATATACAGTGGCAAGAAAAAGTATGTGAACCCTTTGTTATTAGCAGATCTCAACTTCATCAAAATCACAAGTATAGATAAACACAATGTGCTTAAGCTAACAACACACAAACAATTATAATCTTTCATGCCTTTATTGAACACATCCCATTAAACATTCACAGTGCTGTGGAAAAAGTAAGTGAACCCTTGGATTAAATAACTGGTCAATCCTCCTTTGGCAGCAATAACCTCAACCAAGTGTTTCCAGTAGCTGTGGGTTAGATCTGCACAACGTTCAGAAGGAATTTTGGATCATTCCTCCTTACAGAACTGCTTCAGCTCAGACATATTCTTAGGATGTCTGGTGTGAACGGCTCTCTTGAGGTCATTCCACAGCATCTATATTGGGTTAAGATCTGGGCTCTGACTGGGACACTCCAAAAGGTGGATTTCTGCAGTGGATTTATTCGATGTTTAAGGTCATTGTCCTGCTGCATCACCCAACTTCTACTGAGCTTCAGCTGGTGCACAGCCAACCTGACATTATCTTGTATGATTGTAGAGCCGAGGAGGGCGGGGCCAGGCTGGAATGAGACACACCCGGTCCCCAATCAGCCTGATGGGGCGCGCGAGGGATAAAGGCGGCCGGGGACGACAGTTCGAGAGAGAGAGAATTGCAGGCAGCTGTACTGTGTGTTTTTAGTTGTGTGTTTTGGTTGTGGTTTTTTTGGTTAAAAATTGTTATTTAAGTTGTTAAGCCGGTTCTCGCCTCCTCCTTTCCACTGAACCCCCTTACACTGGTGCCGAAACCCGGGAAGGAGGATGGATTCCCGTCGCAGGATCCTCGACAGTGCCGTCCACCCAGGGGAGCGCCGCTGCCATCCGACGGGGGACGGAGTAGCCCGACCACCCGGACGCGGGGAACGACCGCCGTCCGCGAGGCGAGTGGGGACGGGACTCCCCGACCGCCTGGAGCGAGGGAGCCGCTGCCGGGGACGGAGGAGTGCCCTGCCATCCCCCGGGAACGCGGAGGGGTCGAGAGAAGACCGCCGTCCGCGGGGGGAGGAGGGAAGCGACTCCCCGACCGCCTGGAGTGGTAGGGCCGCTGCCAGGGGCGGAGGAGAGTCCCCATGGGACGCCGGGAACGCGGAGGGGCGTTCTGTCCGCTGGGGGTCGGAGGTCTGACTCCGGTCCGCCCGGGGAGGAGCAGCTGCAGCCCGCCTGAGAGGGTGGAGTAGTGATCGGGGACCACGCGATGGCGCATCAGAGAACCGGTGAGTTTCTTTTTTCTCTCCTCTCTCTCTCTCTGTCGCTCCGTGTTGGCCTTTCCCTCGCCATTTTGTGTTGTTGTTTTTTCCCCTCCTGTTTCCTCCCAGGTCGAGGAAGGCGGGGAGGACCCGCCGGCAGTCGGGGCATAAGGCACGCCCCCCCCCCCCAGAGAGGAAGGGTGGGGGGGATGTACGTCATGCCGGGGGCTCCCCAGCCTGAGGCAACGCCAGGAGGAGTGTAGAGCCGAGGAGGGCGGGGCCGGGCTGGAATGAGACACACCCGGTCCCCAATCAGCCTGATGGGGCGCGCGAGGGATAAAGGCGGCCGGGGACGACAGTTCGAGAGAGAGAGAGAATTGCAGGCAGCTGTACTGTGAGTTTTTAGTTGTGTGTTTTGGTTGTGGTTTTTTTGGTTAATAAATTATTTAAGTTGTTAAGCCGGTTCTCGCCGCCTCCTTTCCACTGAACCCCCTTACAATGATATCTTGATAAACTTGAGAATTCATTTTTCCCTCGATGATGGCAAGCGTTTATGTTGGACTTCCTTCGTGGTGTCCTGCCATGGACACTGTGGCTGTTTAATGTTTTTCATATAGTAGACTCATGAAGATGTTAACCAGTTCCAATGATTCTTTCAAGTCAATAGCTGTCACTCTAGGGCTCCCTTTTATCTCATTGAACATTCTGCGGTGTGCCCTTTGAGTCATCTAGGCTGGACGGCCACTTCTAGGAAGAGTACCCATAGTACTAAATCATCACCATTTATAGACAGTTTGTCTAACTGTGGACAGATGAATATCTAAGCTCTTCGCGATAACTCTGTAACCCTTTCCAGCTTCATGCATAGCAACAGTTCTTGATCGTACATCTTCTGAGATTTATTTTTGCAAGGCATGATCCACGTCAGAAGATGCTTCTTGTGAATAACAAGCTCAAAATGTTTGAGTGCTTTTTATAAGTCAAAGTAGCTCTAACCCACACTTCCAATCTTGTTTTCTTTAACTGGATACCAGGTATTCCAACTCCTGATTCGAATTAGGTTTTATTGATGTCATTAGTCTAGGGGTTCACTTACTTTTTCCACAGCACAGTGAATGTTTAATGGAATGTGTTCAATAAAGGCATGAAAGATTATAATTGTTTGTGTGTTGTTATCTTAAGCACATTGTTTTTGTCTATACTTGTGACTTTGATGAAGGTAAGATCATAATATATGACCAATTAATGCAGAAAACAAGCTAATACCAAAGGGTTCACATACTTTTTCTTGCCACTCTATTTGATTATTCTTTATTAGACATTAGAGAGGTTATTAGACATCAATTGCTGACATTAGTGCAATGGATAACATTTTCCGAAAGTAAATATCCCATTTATTTTCTCCATATAGGAATTGATTTTTTAATGATAACATATATACCATTAAAGACAAACCTACAGTGAGCCCCAAGGTTGTTCATCAGTGGTATATGCTTCTGCTGAAGCCATCAGTACATGTTATTTAAACTTCATAGTTTAAAAATCCACCAATCAGAGACTCACAGTGAACAAAGTGCAGCAAGTGACCGCCCACTACTATGATGCACTGTGAATGACACAATCGAGTCACTCTTCCTAAACTCTGAAACTACTCATATATTTGTACATATCTGAATATTTTGCAATCAAATTAAAATATAGTGTTCCTATACTTAAATTAACAACTTTAAATCAAGAGTTTTACATTTTTCCATAGTTTTTTATTTGATTACATCAATCGCAACGCTTCATGTGATTGTTGTTAATTTTTCTCATTAAAGACGTTAAGTACACAGTCTTGTATTTTTGTCTTTTTGTCTGATTTTCAAACTTTTTTTTGCTTCAAATCAAAGTTTGTAATGTTGTTATTCACCTCGGAGCTGGCTGGTTTGATTCATGGCTTACAACTCTTTTATGAAGGATTTTATGAAATCCCTATGGTGAATATGAATGGGAAAAATACTTCTGGAACCAAGATGCCTGAAAAAGTTGCGCTGCATTCCAAATATAACCTATTTTTTCAGTGAGGTTAAAGTCTGCCAGTCCATTTGTGTAATCAAATGAATTGTGTTTGACCTCTTTAAGCAGTTCAGCTCCTTCAGTGAATGTGTCTAATTCCTCTCTGCTCTCAATGGGAGTGTTGGTGTGATGGAAAGCATTTGGTGTCCTCATGTTTACTCAAACCCAGCATGCCTCAATGTGTCTGTTTATAGCATGCAAACATGCCATTTGGCACATTCTGCCTGATTTCTGCCATCCTCTCCCCATTTCCTGTTTCTCTCCCTCAATCTCTCTCTCTCTCTCTCTCTCTCACTTTCTCACTCTCTGTTTCTCATTTACAGTCTTCCTGCTTGTAGAGAAATTCAGGTGTGAATGCTCAAGTGAGAAAACTCTTCCTGTTTCTTCACGCATGTCTGTGCAAGTGTTTCCAAAATGTGACAAAGTCTACCTATAGTTTCCGCCTGATCTCACGCAATTATGTGACTACTATGTGGCGAATGATATTACGTGGTTCGTTGCTCGTATTGCGCCAATTCCGAGGTGAAATGTCCACTGTGTGGCGCTAAAAGCGAGTCAAATGTTTTCCAAACAGATGAGATTGTAAAGGTTAACAAAACCGACCCACCTACCGTAACCTTAGACCTAAACCTAACCGATAGTGTCAGAAAAAGCAAATGTGAGATGAAAAACACAACCACATCATTTTGTGGTGCTTCTATGACACTTTCGGCTCAGGTATGGACTCGCATGCTCTTCAAGACTCATACCCCGCTCCTTTACATCACAAGTGCAACGCTCTATCAGTCGAGCTACCGCGCAATTTGATCACACTCGAACAAGCTTGTAAATATAGTTGATTATGTAATGCAAACGTTAACACGAGTCATGCACAATAGTAAAAGTGTTTAGATGTCATAAGATATCAGACTAGAGCACTCTAGAGTTTCACAAGAGATCTCAACAGTGTCTCAAACTGAACTCACATCATCCAAAATACCAAAGTATGCAATCAGAAGTCAGAAGTCTGAAATATTTCTCATCAAATCCCCCAAGAGCAAATGATCTGAGCTATGCTATCCACATATTTTATAGCTCTATATTTTTACAGTATGTCAACTACTGACTCATTTGTGTCTATTTTTGTTTTTCCTCAGAATTTAAAGAGACACATCTGAGACAAAGTTGATTCTTCAGTAAATTAGGGGAATCATTTAGAGTTTGATTAAGCTCCTAAACAAGTGGAAGAGCAATCAAATTTTCCAAAACAGCTTTTTGGCTAGTAACTGTAGGTATCAAGAAAGTAAATAGCGTCAGTTTTGATTTCATGTTGAATTCAAATGACGGTAAAACTTTTTTCCCCAGAGGGCCAGCACTGTTTTTTTCTGGAAGGTGAGCCACATTAACTGCAAAAAGTCCACCGAAGTCTTACATGCAACACCAGAATCTCAAACTTGTTGTGACAGTGTCTCGACCAATGCACGGTTGCATCATTTTGCTTCTGGATGAAATATCCTTTTATTTTTTGAGGTTTTCCTTCATCATAAGACGTGAAGCAGACTTTGGGGTCCATTAAGGAAATGGATATATGTAAATGACGTGGTTGTAGTTCATGGAACAATCCTCTTGTTTTCTTTCATGTGGGATCTAGGCAGCTTGTTAGCGAGAGGCTTTCACAGTTTTGCAGTCACGCGAGCTGGCAGCCTGGCACCGAGCACACTGATGGCTCTGGCACGCCGGTGATGTGATGTGTGCAAAACACAGAAATATCATCCAGCTCACAGCGATTCCCAGACCACCTTTCTTGAACACAATAATGTTCCCCTTTCTGTCTGTCTGTCTATCTGTCTGTCTGTCTATCTATCTATCTATCTATCTATCTATCTATCTATCTATCTGTCTATCTATCTATCTATCTATCTATCTATCTATCTGTCTGCCATTCTATCTATCTATCTATCTATCTATCTATCTATCTATCTATCTATCTATCTATCTATATCTGTCTGTCTGTCTATCTATCTGGCTATCTATCTATCTATCTATCTATCTATCTATCTATCTGTCTGTCTGCCATTCTATCTATCTATCTATCTATCTATCTATCTGTCTATCTGTCTGTCTGTCTGTCTAATATGTCACACTATCTATCTATCTATCTATCTATCTATCTATCTATCTATCTATCTATCTATCTGTCTATCTATCTATCTATCTATCTGTCTGCCATTCTATCTATCTATCTATCTATCTATATCTGTCTGTCTGTCTATCTATCTGGCTATCTATCTATCTATCTATCTATCTGTCTGTCTGCCATTCTATCTATCTATCTATCTATCTATCTATCTATATCTGTCTGTCTGTCTGTCTATCTGTGTGCCATTCTATCTATCTATCTATCGATCTGTCTGTCTGCCATTCTATCTATCTATCTATCTATCTATCTGTCTGTCTGTCTATATCTGTCTGTCTGTCTGTCTGTCTGTCTGTGTGCCATTCTATCTATCTATCTATCTATCTATATCTGTCTGTCTGTCTATCTATCTATCTATCTATCTATCTGTCTGTCTGCCATTCTATCTATCTATCTATCTATCTATCTATCTATCTATATCTGTCTGTCTGTCTGTCTATCTGTGTGCCATTCTATCTATCTATCTATCTATCTATCTATCTATCTATCTGTCTGTCTGTCTATATCTGTCTGTCTGTCTGTCTATCTGTGTGCCTATCTATCTATCTATCTATCTATCTATCTATCTGTCTATCTATCTATATCTGTCTGTCTGTCTGTCTGTCTATCTGTGTGCCATTCTATCTATCTATCTATCGATCGATCTATCTATCTATATCTGTCTGTCTGTCTGTCTGTCTGTCTGTGTGCCATTCTATCTATCTATCTATCTATCTATCGATCTATCTATCTATATCTGTCTGTCTGTCTATCTGTGTGCCATTCTATCTATCTATCTATCTATCTGTCTATCTATCTATCTGTCTGTCTGCCAATCTATCTATCTATCTATCTATCTAGCTATGTCTGTCTGTCTGTCTGTTCTCTATCTATCTATCTATCTATCTATCTGTCTGTCTGCCTGTTCTTTATCTATCCATCCATCTATCTATCCATCTATCTATCTATCTATCTATCTGTCTGTCTGCCTGTTCTTTATCTATCTATCCATCTATCTATCTATCTATCTATCTATCTATCTATCTATCTGTCTGTCTGCCATTCTATCTATCTATCTATCTATCTATCTATCTATCTGTCTGTCTGTCTGTTCTCTATCTATCTATCTATCTGTCTGTCTGCCTGTTCTTTATCTATCTATCCATCTATCTATCTATCTATCTATCTATCGTTCTTTCTATCTATCGTTCTATATATCTACCTGTCTGTCTATCTATTGTTCTTTTGTTTTGTCTATTGTTCCGTTGTTCTATCTATCTATCTGTCTGTCTGTGGTTCTATCATTCTGTCTATCTTCTATCTATTGTTCTATCTATAGATCTATCATTCCATCTGTCTGTCTATCATTTTATCAGTCATTCTATCTGTCTGTTTATTGATCTGTCATTCTATCTATCGTTATTTCGTTCTGTCTGCTTTATCTATTGTTCTATCTATCAGTTTGGATGAATCAGTACAGATTTCAGTTTCTCTTGCAGTGGGTCCTTCAAAAAATGCTTGCATGTGTTTGAGTCAAATATCCAGGCTCTGGTACCAGGGTTTCCCAGCGCTCTTCTGTCCTTTGGAATATTCTCTGGGGTTCTACAGGGATACCCCTCCAGGATATGACCCTTTTCAGCCACACTCTTAAATGTGATAAAACAGAAATAAAATTTTTAGGAATGATGTACTGCCTGATGGGAATAAAAAAATAAATAAAAAAATAAAAAAAAACCTTTAAAGCGATGATTACAACAAAAACTCCCACAAATGTGAATCAATAGGATGATTGGGCATTTTTTACAACCTCATGTCCAGCTCACAGAGATCAAAGCACTTTTTGTACTCGAGCTGCTTCAGCTGCAAAAACTGCACAGATGGGGAAAACACTGCCATGACAGTGTGAAACAATATATATGTGTTACGCATTCCTCTTCAGTATCCAAAAATACAATAAGAGGTTGTTTGAATTGCTTAGTCTCTCTCTCCCATGCCTTTTTCGAGAGATCATGTGTTCCATTAAATATATCGACACACAGTGTTTGGCTGCCAGAAGGTGCGAATGTTTTTACAGTGGATTGGATTTAATCTGAATACATTTGCATAATTTAAAGGGACAAAAAGCAGTAGAAGGCAAGCAAATTCACTTCAATTATACAGTATTTGCCTTATAAAACCTGTCTTTGATGCGATTAACCATTTTGCTTTCTTTCAATGTATATTGCCTTTTAATGTCTTTTTTTCAGGTTTAAATGCCTGATGAAGATCACATGACTTCCACTAAAAGACATGTTCACACCAGTCAGCCCATATCCTTTGACTACATATATATATATATATACAACCCCAATTCCAAAAAGGTTGGGACAGTATGAAAAATGTTAATAAAAACAAAAAGGAGTGATTTGTAAATTATATTCACTCTTTACTATATTGAAGCACTACAACTAAACAATATATGATGTTTTACCTTGTGAATTTCATTGTTTTTTCTTTAAATGTACAGTCATTTTAAATCAGATGATTGCAACACGCTCCAAAAAAGTTGGGACAGTTGAGTGTTTACCATTGTGAAACATCATTTATTCTAATAACACTTATTAAGCATTTGGGCACTGAAGACACAAGTTTATTAAGTTTAGAAAGTGGAATTTTCCCCCATTCATCCATTATGTAGGTCTTCAGCTGCACAATTGTATGGGGTCTTTGTTGCCGTATAGTGTGCTTCATAATGCACCACACATTCTCAATTGGAGATGGTCAGGACTGCAGGCAGGCCAATCTAGCACCCAAACTCTCTGCTTATTCGGCCAGTATGTGGTTTGAAGTTGTCCTGATGAAAATGCCGGGACGTCCCTGGAAAAGATGGTGCTGGATGCCAGTATATGTTGCTCCAAAATGTGTACATATCTGTCTGCATTAATGGTTCCCTCACAGATGTGCGAGTTACCCATACCATGGGCACTGACACACCCCTGGCCCATACAGACACTGGCTTTTGGACCTTTTCCTCTTTGGCCCGGATAACACGATGGCTGTTAAAAACTATTTGAAATGTGGACTCGTCAGACCAAAAAACACAGTTCCACTGTTCTACTTTCCATCTAATGTGAGACCGAGCCCAGAGAAGTCGGCAGCGCTTCTGGACAGTGTTGATGTATGGCTTCTCCTTTACATAGTAAAGTCTTAACTTGCATTCTACAAATAATACCCCATAATGACAACGTCATAGAAGTTTCTTTGAAATCTTTGCAAATTTATTAAAAATAAAAAAACGAAAAAAATCACATGTACATAAGTATTCAC
Organism: Myxocyprinus asiaticus; assembly: GCF_019703515.2. Classification (NCBI taxonomy): domain Eukaryota; kingdom Metazoa; phylum Chordata; class Actinopteri; order Cypriniformes; family Catostomidae; genus Myxocyprinus; species Myxocyprinus asiaticus. The sequence goes on along the minus strand of NC_059377.1, from coordinate 41,685,335 downwards.
AGCCATGACACTCAAAATTGAGCTCAGGTGTATCCTGTTTCCACTGATCATCCTTGAGATGTTTCTACAACTTGATTGGAGTCCACCTGTGGTAAATTCAGTTGATTGGACATGATTTGGAAAGGCACACACCTGTCTGTATAAGGTCCCACAGTTAACAGTGCATGTCAGAGCACAAACCAAGCCATGAAGTCCAAGGAATTGTCTGTAGACCTCCGAGACAGGATTGTATCGAGGCACAGATCTGGGGACGGGTACAGAAAAATTTCTGCAGCATTGAAGGTCCCAATGAGCACAATGGCCTCCATCATCCGTAAATGGAAGAAGTTTGGAACCACCAGGACTCTTCCTAGAGCTGGCCGCCCGGCCAAACTGAGCGATCGGGGGAGAAGGGCCTTAGTCAGGGAGGTGACCAAGAACCCGATGGTCACTCTGACAGAGCTCCAGCATTTCTCTGTGGAGAGAGGAGAACCTTCCAGAAGAACAACCATCTCTGCAGCACTCCACCAATCAGGCCTGTATGGTAGAGTGGCCAGACAGAAGCCACTCCTCAGTAAAAGGCACATGACAGCCCCCCTGGAGTTTGCCAAAAGGCACCTGAAGGACTCTCAGACCATGAGAAACAAAGATTGAACTCTTTGGCCCGAATGGCAAGCATCGTGTCTGGAGGAAACCAGGCACCACTCATCACCTGGCCAATACCATCCCTACAGTGAAGCATGGTGGTGGCAGCATCATGCTGTGGGGATGTTTTCAGCGGCAGGAACTGGGAGACTAGTCAGGATCGAGGGAAAGATGAATGCAGCAATGTACAGAGACATCCTTGATGAAAACCTGCTCCAGAGCGCTCTGGACCTCAGGCTGGGGTGAAGGTTCATCTTCCAACAGGACAACGACCCTAAGCACACAGCCAAGATAACAAAGGAGTGGCTCCGGGACAACTCTTTGAATGTCCTTGAGTGGCCCAGCCAGAGCCCAGACTTGAACCCGATTGAACATCTCTGGAGAGATCTGAAAATGGCTGTGCACCGATGCTCCCCATCCAACCTGATGGAGCTTGAGAGGTCCTGCAAAGAAGAATGGGAGAAACTGCCCATAAATAGGTGTGCCAAGCTTGTAGCATCATACTCAAAAAGACTTGAGGCTGTAATTGGTGCCAAAGGTGCTTCAACAAAGTATTGAGCAAAGGCTGTGAATACTTATGTACATGTGATTTTTTTATTTTATTTTTTTTATTTTTTTTATAAATTTGCAGAGATTTCAAACAAACTTCTTTCACGTTGTCATTATGGGGTACTGTTTGTAGAATTTTGAGGAAAATAATGAATTTAATCCATTTTGGAATAAGGCTGTAACATAACAAAATGTGGAAAAAGTGAAGCACTGTGAATACTTTCCAGATGCATTGTATATATGACCATTTGAAACTCTTTTCAGTTTGGGTTTAATATTTTTTTTTTTTTTTTTTTTTTTTTTTTTTGTGATTTTTCTTCTCCATGTAGTCTTTTTCAGAAAGACAAATCTGACAACCTTTGGCAACTTCCAGGTGACCAGGCAGCAAGAACAATGTCCAGACATGTTGGGGTGTCTTCTGCTGTTCAGGTAGATGAGCAGACAGACCTAATCACCACTCAGACATCTGACAGCAGCTTGTTCAAATTAAAGCTTTCTGAAATTAAGCAGGGAAGAAGCGTTCTGGTTCCTTTGGTCGCTCTAACAAGCAGACCTTAGAGAGGTCGTGTTGTTAAGAGCTGAGGACAGACTTTACCTCATTAAACACAGAAAAGTGCCTGGCATGTCTTCTCTTGTGTAAAACTCTCCATATATGTAGAGTCAAAGGATAAATGCAACCGCTGTTTACACCCTAGGCATTAAATCTGAGAAATATTGGATTTGATATTTCTTTCTAATTGGGCCTGACTGGACGTGACACTTTCACCTCTAATGATCAAATAACTATACGCATGCACACCAAGACACATATGTAAAAGGGAAAAAAGAGGGAGAGATTAAAAAGAAGTGCTGATTGCAAATACATATCAATAAAATATTATTTAAAGAGTGATTGTGTTTCATTTTGTAGGGTTTGAAGTTTGTTGTCTTTAATAAAAAAATTTGTTTACAAATATGTATTTACAATTTAGTAACTTTAGAACATCTTCCTCTCTGAAAGGCACAGAGCTATAATTATTAATTTCTTACATTTTTTATCTTTATATATAGTAAGACATTTATATAATGCGTCTAAGGTAAGTGGATGCACTTTCATTATTATAGCTTGTTTTAACACTGACATCTAGTGTGCATAGTGTCAAATAAATCACAGATTAATCTGTTTTCAGTTTGACTTTTATTTTGACAAACTCCTTTAGCAGGCTTTTAGAGTGAAATCCTTTTTTACGGTTGCTTACTTCACATCATTCCTGTCGCTCAGAGTAGCCTTCGTTAAATTAACTTTTCCAAAAAGCTAAATAGGTAAGTATACTTACAATTAATAAAGAAATGAAAGATTTATTCTTCATCCAGTGATCATTTAAAGAGCACATCGTCCATTTTTCTGTTTGGAATGGGACTTTTATTTTGACATGCTCATTCAGTAGACGGAAGTAGAGAATCCTGCTGTTCTATTGCTTAGTACACAAAGCCACACAGAACAGCTCACTGTTTTTATTTAATAATCTCTCATCATATGCGTGATAAATGATGATCAGTATGGCCTCAACATCATGCGAGAAGACAGTAGGACCCAAAAAGAAAAGCGAGAAGAAGATTGCATCTAAAGAGGAGTTCAGATTATTGTCCAATATCATGGGAGTTATGAATAACTTGAGGAAGCAGGTAAATATCATCTGACATATGCATCACATAATATGAGATGTCTGGCATATCCATCATATAATCTGTATAGTCTGAGTTAAGTGGTGTATGCATCACATAATCCGACAAATCTGACACATGCATCAGATAATCTGAGATATCTGACATATGCATCATAGAATATGAGATATTTGAGATATGAATGTCAAATAATCTGATATATCTACTGTATACATCATATAAAAATAGATATTTGAGACATGCATCATATAATCTGTGATGCATTTTTTTAGTTTGAGATATGCATCATATAATTTGACTTGTGGAACATATGCATCATATAATATGACATATGCATAATATGAGATATTTGAGAAATGCATCATATAATATGATATCTGGATTATACACATTTATATGGTATGTCATATCTGGCATGTGCTTCATCATTAACTGAGATATTTAAGATATGCATCATATAATCTAAAATATTAGTGATATTCATCAAATAATAAGACATATCTGACATATGCATCATATAATATGAGATATGCACCATACAACCTGACTTGTCGGACATATGCATCATATATGTAGTCTGAGATTTTTGACATGCATTATTTAATCTGAGATATTTGAGAAATGCATCATATAATCTGACATCTGGGCTATGCACATTTATATAATCTGACGAATCTGGCATATGCATCATAGAATATGAGATATTTTAGATGAATATCATATAATCTGGCATATCTTGAGATATGCATCATATAATCTGAGATATCTGGCATTTGCATCGTATAATATGAAGTATTTGAAATATGAATCATATAATCTGACTTGTTGGACATATGCTTCATATTCATAGCCTGAGATATTTGTCATGCATCATATAATCTGACATATGCATAATAGAATATGAGATATTTGAGAAATGCATCATATAATATGACATCTGTATTACACACATTTATATGGTATGTCACATCTGGCATGTGCATCATCATAAACTGAGATATTTAAGAAATGCATCATATAATCTAAAATATTAGTGATATTCATCAAATAATAAGACATATCTGACAATTGCATCATATAATATGAGATATTTGAGATATGCACCATACAACCTGGCTTGTCGGACATATGCATCATATAATATATTATTTAATCTGAGATATCTGAGAAATGCATCATATAATCTGACATCTGGGCTTTGCGCATTTATATAATCTGAGATATCTGGCATGTGCATCATATAATCTGAGATATCTGGCATATGCATAATAGAATATGAGATATTTTAGATGTACATCATATAATCTGACAAACGTGTCATAAAAACTGACATTTCTGACATATCATATAATCTGAGACATGAGATGTGCATCATACGATCAATTTCTGGGATATGGTTCTGGTTCTGATATATTACTGATATATATATATATATATATATATAATCACTTAAAATGATGCAGATTCGAGGTGATGTCATATTTAAATGCACAGAAATTAAGTTTGTGATAGAAACACATTTCACTGCCACACTGTGTGACCTTGACCTGTGTTTACAGGGGATCCTTTGTGATGTCATACTGGTGGTGGAGGGGAAACACATCCTTGCGCACAGAGTGGTGTTGGCTGCCGCGAGCCACTTCTTCAATCTCATGTTCACATGTGAGAGGCAGTCTGTGATGCATTACAACATGCATGTGCAATATAAATTCAATCAGGAGACAAGAGAGGATTGTTTATGCATTTCATTATATTTTTGCATGTACTACAGCGAGTATGATGGAAGCCACGAATCATGAGGTCGAGCTCGGAGGAGCAGAACCCGAGATCATTGAACTGCTGGTGGAGTTTGTCTACACGGCACGGTAAGACATGACCAAACAGAGAGACAGGGCTACGGACATAAAATTATTCATCAACTGGTAGAATTTATGCATGTACCTCAGACAGTTCAGTGTAAATCTATTGATTATTTACCTGATGCATATTTTACACACAAACTTCATTCATTCATCCACAGTTAATGTATTTAAATATAAAGACAGGTCTCTAAAACGTTTTCTTTATGTTCTTCCAGGATCTCAGTGAACAGTAATAATGTTCAGTCTCTGCTGAACGCTGCTAATCAATATCAGATTGAACCTGTGAAGAAGATGTGTGTGGACTTCCTGAAAGAGCAGGTGGATGCGACCAACTGTCTGGGTGAGACTTCTACTTTTCTGTGAGAACTGTGTGCAGTTTTGGGCTGTTTATGAAGCTCATAGTAATTGTCTGTTTTGTGGGTCAGTTATTTCAGTTACTGTTATTGTAATATTTTGGCCAATACAATAATTATTGTTTCAATTTGGATATTATAAATCTATACTGTTATGCCTGTTTTTAAAAGCATCATTTTTTTTCAAAGCAGAAGTTCGGCATAAATCGTTAGATGAATGTTGCTATTGGTTGTTTTTATCGTAAGGCATCAGCGCATTGGCCGAGTGTCTGAACTGTCCTGAGCTGAAGGTCGCGGCGGATGATTTCATTCATCAGCACTTCACTGATGTTTATAAGATGGACGAGTTTCTGCAGCTGGATGTGAAACAGGTGACACACCTGCTGCAGCAAGACACACTGACCGTCAGAGCCGAAGACCAGGTGAGAACACACCTGTCGAGCCTTACAGAAAATACTATGACGGTACCATGGTGCAGTGATGGGATCAGAATAACATGGTAACTTTGATATATACTATCCATGCTGAAAAAGAGGAATGGTACTGAATGATTACCATATTCATATACCATGGTGTTTATGTGGTACTCCAAGGTACTTTGAAAATACCATGGTATAACTAAAACAAAGTATGGTAATTCTATCTTTGTTAGTAAAGCAGACTGTGTTTAACAGTGTTGTGTGTTGATCATACAGATATACGACGCAGCGGTTCGGTGGCTCAAGTACAACGTGTTGAATCGGCAGCAGTACATTGTTGACATTCTGGGGAAAGTTCGATTCCCTCTCGTATCAAAGAACTTCCTCAGTAAGACGGTTCAGGCCGAACCACTGATCCAGGACAATCCAGAATGCCTGAAAATGGTCATCTGTGAGTTATCAATTTGAACACTCACCTCTGACGTGATTATATGTGTGGTAGAGTTGAGTCTTTTATTTCAGAATTTAATTAAATGATGAAAGAAAAACTTTACTTTTATCTTGTATGCAATTTGTATATAGATAGTTTATATTTTATTTATTCATTATTTAATCTATGTTCACCCAAAAATGAAAATTCTCTCATCATTTACTCACCCTCATGCCATCCCAGATGTGTGTGACTTTCTTTATTTTGCAGAACACAAACGGAGATTTCTAGCAGAATATCTCAGCTCTGTAGGTCCATACAATACAAGTGAATGGTGACCAGAACTTTGAAGCTTAAAAAAGCACATAAAGGCAGCATAAATGTAATCCATAAGACTCCAGTGGTTTAATTCTTGTCTTCGGAAGCGATCCAATTGATTTTGGGTGAGAACAGACTAAAATGTATCTCCTTTTTTTTTTTACTATAAATCTTGACCTAAGCATTCTCCCTTGGCGATCATGATTTCAAGAGTACACTTCACATAGTGCCATTTAGCGCTCTGCGCATGCATCAAGCACTAGGAAGTATAATCAAGCTTAAAATCATGATCATAGAGACTGCAATGGCAAAAAGGAGTTCCATTTTGGTCTGTTCTCATCCACACCTATCATATCACTTCAGAAGACATGGATTAAACCACTGGATTACTTTTGTGCTGCCTTTATGTGCTTTTTGGAGCTTCAAAGTTCTGGCTACCATTCACTTGCATTGTGAGGACCTACAGAGCTGAGATATTCTTCTAAAAATCTTCATTTGTGTTCTGCTGAAGAAAGAAGTCATACACAAGATGGCATGAGGGTGAGGAAATGGAGAGAATTTTCATTTTAGGGTGAACTATCCCTTTAATTAAAATCATTTTTTTTCCACAAGTAAGCTCTATAAATGTCTCTTATGTGGTGAAACGGTGTGTGCACAGAGTTACTCAGATCTCATAATGTTTCTCTGTGTGTTTGTGGTCAGGTGGGATGCGATATCATCTCTTGTCTCCAGAAGACCGCGAGGAGCTCGGTGAGAGCAGTCGACCACGCCGCAAGAAACACGACTACCGCATCGCTCTGTTCGGAGGCTCGCAACCGCAATCCTGCCGTTACTTTAACCCGAAGGTATAGGCTCCCCCGAGAATAATCCCAATAATCCATAAAACTATCCGCAAATCACATGTCAGATCTGCCGTGTCAATAAAACAGGGGATGTACAGGGTTTCCAGTGTTTTAAAATTATGATTTTCAAGTCATGGAAACGTTTAAAGTCATGAAAAAAACAGGGAAATTTAAATAGTTATAATGGGTATAAATATTTGTACTTATGCTTTGCTCTAAAAAAAAAAAAAAAGTGTGTGTGTGTTTGCAAACTATGTACATTGATTTTTAAAAAATGGCATGGAAATCTGCCGGAGCAAGTGTTAATTCGAGGCTTGTGATGTCGAGTTATTGTCATTATTGTGTTTTGTTTCAGGATTACAGTTGGACAGACATTCGCTGTCCGTTTGAGAAACGACGTGATGCCACGTCTGTGTTCTGGGATAATGTTGTGTACATCCTGGGCGGTTCTCAACTCTTCCCCATTAAACGCATGGACTGCTATAACGTGGTGAAGGACAGCTGGTACTCGAAACTCGGACCCCCAAACCCACGGGACAGTCTGGCTGCCTGCGCGTCTAAAGGAAAGATCTACACATCAGGAGGATCAGAAGTGGGTATGTTTGTACAGGAAACAGACAATCCACTTGAAATAGAGAGAGGATGAGGATGAGAAACACCCCATATACCGACCCGTTTTCACTGTCATTCATCACAGATTGAAAACCATCTAATAAATGAGTTCATATCTTTATTAGGCTATTTATAATTTATCTTAATTATCTTGGTAGACCCCCTCTTTCAAGGTGTTTCATTTTATACAGTAATTAAAAACATCAAAATAAAAAATAATATACTGTGTCAGGATGGTAGTAATTTATTCAAATAAAGTATAGTTATTGTGAATATTTAGGTTGTGTAAGGATGGTAGTAATTTAATAAAATAAAAAAGTATATTTTAAATATTTAGGCTGGTTCAGGATGGTAGTAATTTATTTAAATAAATTTAAAAAAGGATATTTATTGTACATTTTTAAGTTGTGTCTGGATGGTAGTCATTTAATAAAATAAAATATAGTTATTTTGAATATTTAGGTTGTGTCAGGATGGAAGAACCATAATATAATATAGTAATTTATTCATAAAAAAATAAAATAAAAATACAGTATATTTAGACTGCATTAGGATGTTAGTAATTTAATAAGATAAAATTAAATTAAGTATATTTATTGTAAATATTTCAGGCTGTTTCAGCATGGCAGTAATTTAATAAACTAAAATAAAAAGGTATATTTATAGTTATTATTAAGGTTGTGTCAGGATGGTAGTAATTTAATAAAATAAAAAAGTATATTTTAAATATTTAGGCTGGTTCAGGATGGTAGTAATTTATTTAAATAAATTTAAAAAAGGATATTTATTGTACATTTTTAAGCTGTCTGGATGGTAGTCATTTAATAAAATAAAATATAGTTATTTTGAATAATTACGTTGTGCCAGGATGGTAGTTCCATAATATAATATAGTAATTTATTCATAAAAAAATAAAATAAAAATACAATATATTTAGACTGCATTAGGATGGTAGTAATTTAATAATATTAAATGAAGTATATTTATTGTAAATATTTAACCATGTCTGGAGCGTCATTATTTATTAAAATGAAATGAAATGAAGTATATTTATTGTAAAAATTTAGGCTGTGCCAGGAGTGTTGTAATTTAATAAAATAAAATAAAATATATTTATTGTAAATATTTAGGCTATGTCAGGATGGTAGTTATTTAATAAAATAAAATAAATATATATATATGTCAGTACTAAGGCTGTGTCAAAATCACCTAATTTAAACCGTGATATAGAGCATAAACATTTATAAAGACCCTGTTCATTGAGTCTCTCTGTGTTGACAGGAAACTCTGCTCTGAATCTGTTTGAGTGTTACGACACACGTACAGAGACGTGGCAGACGAAACCCATCATGCTGATGCCGCGCTGTAGTCACGGTTCAGTGGAAGCCAACGGGCTCATCTACGTCTGCGGAGGGAGTCTGGGAAACAACGTATCCGGTAGAGTCCTCAACGACTGCGAAGTCTACGACCCAAACACAGAAGAGTACGTCTCCTTTTTCCAGACACGACCCAATTTCATTTCTTCTTTAGCAATAGAGACTAAGTAGTAAGGAATGCAGGTGTAAAGGTTGGTTGCCTAAGAATAAAATACAATTTACCAAATGATTTAGGAATTATATAATGCTCATGCGAGAGTTAATGGAATTAAAATTCCGTCAACATTTACACACCCTAATGTCGTTGAAACCATAAGTTAAGCAGAATGTCCGAGCTGTTCTTTGCCATGTAGTAGATGGTAACTAGGGGCTGTCAGTCTTCATAAAGGACCATAAAAGTATCATAAAAATAGTCCATATGACTCGTGCACTGTATTCCAAGTCTTCTGAAGCCATATGATAGCTTTGTGTGCAGAAACGACTGAAATTTGGGCGAACTGTCTCTTTAAATATATATTTTTGTATTTTATGTCTGTTTTCAGGTGGCGAGTTCTCTGTGGAATGCGAGAAGCACGTAAGAATCACGGTCTGGTGGTCGTAAACTCAAGAATATATGCCGTCGGTGGACAGAATACATTAGGTGTGATTCCTCTCGCAAGACAACCATCATTGACATCATACAGAAATCCACACCAAATAACAAGAAAACGTAATTCAGTATAACAGAACTAAAACATAGCAACAAATCTTCAATTTGGATTTTTTCATCAGCAAGAGTCTTGAATTTTCGGGCCACCGAAAGCAAATTTACCACCACAACGCACATCAGCGTGCCCCAGAGACAGGATAACCAGGGCAGAGCGCACGACTCAACACGCATTTGATATCTCAGCACGCGCTGACGCCACAATAATGTGTTTAGGCTATTCATTTTTTTAGAAACTAAAAAGTCATGATGAGGCTCCATTGTGGTGATGGCCCTATTATTAGGCTACCAATGACAATTAAACAGTGGACGAAGGGGTTTAAAATCTGGACCTGAATTTTGGACAAATTATAGATGAAGTTTTCCTCCTGTTCTAACAAGCTGGCCCTGTTTACCTTCAGATATTTCAAGCCTGATGAAAGGAAAACAGTATTTCATTTTTAATGGGAGCACAGTCCCAGCTCAGTAAAGTGGCCCACTCATACTGTAGGTACTGTCAGAATATTATAACTAGCCCTAAAGATAAGGTCTTATTTAAATTAGGTTAATTTAGTTTGATTTCCTATAGCATTTTGAAGTAAAACCATTGCAAAATTCAAAAAAGTTCCAGATTTCCAATGTAAATGGTTATGTAACCAACCAACTTTGAGCTTGTGGGTGAGCTTGGTACCTCAGCCACCACTGAAGATCATTTCTGGACCCAAGAAAACCCTGGTTGTGCCATAGTGTATGGGTGTTTTGAAAATGTGAACGGTAGGTAAATTGGTATAGTGAGCCAAAATGTCCGCACACTATATGTCCAGGGATTCGTTAAGGTGGCACTGGCCCCCTGGGCTTGAACGATGATTTGCCTGTTCATAAATGCGACCCTGGCCATGATATCAAAATCTCACTTTAGCCTGCTATCCGAAGTTTGCAACCCTACATTAGATCAAATATGACCATATTTGCATCAAACAGATTTGCAAAAATAACTAGAGAGAGAAAGAGAGCAACTTAATGCAGATCAAAGGCATTTTGTGGGTTTGTTTACATTTGAATTTTTGACTGTTGGAGGTTGAATTAACGAGCATTCCGTTGACCTGTTTGAACATTCCGACAATGTAAGTCTACGGGAGTTTTCAGCTGTTTGAAAATGATAATTCGATCAGTTAAAAGTCAGTTAAAAGTTCACGCTATTCCAAAATAAGTGGAGTAGTACAGTTATTAAAGTTATTGCAAAAATAACTAGAGAAAGAAAGAGAACAACTTAAAGCAGTCACTTAAAAGTTAAAAGTCCACACTATCCCAGAACAGTCTGAAGGTTTGTGCCGAGTTTGGTGGATGTAGCTTGAAAGTTCTAGTTCTACAGCTGATCATTTTGATCTTGGTTTAGAGATTTTAAACTATGTCTGAAGAATAACCGTTATATTAAATCATTGCAGGAGGTCAGCAAAGGTCAGCGCTGTATGTTTGGGTAATCTCTAATAGAGGTCAACTGATTTGCCAATACCGATAACTAGGGTGGTGGAAAAGGCCGATAACCGATTAATTGGTTGATAGTTTTTTCAAAAATGATTTATAGAGTGGTACAAAATGTCTTTCCGTACTATGTAGGGCACAGACATGGAAGTTTATTGGTGAGAAATAAAAAAAATGACAACTCTTGGCATAGATTTTTGCTGATAACCGATAAAAAGCAAATATCGGTAAAACCGATATATCGGTCTACCTCAAATCTCTAATTCTGTTTCCTCTCCAGGTGGGCTGGACTCGGTGGAATATTACGAGATCGGCAGCAACGAGTGGAAAATGGCGTCGCCGATGCCATGGAGGGGCGTGACGGTGAAGTGCGCGGCCGTAGGCTCCGTGATCTACGTGCTGGCCGGGTTTCAGGGCGTCGGGCGTCTGGGTCACATCATGGAGTATTACACCGAGACGGACAAATGGGTGGTGTCCAGTAAAGTCCGCGCATTCCCCGTCACCAGCTGTCTGATCTGTCTGGTGGACACGTGCGGCGCGAACGAAGAGGACATGAGTTCTGCATCTTCCTTGTCTACAGACGGAAGAATGTAGCGTTGCCATGGCAAGCGTCACGGCTTAAAGACACAGGGCATAAGTGCTAAGACGGAACCACTGGAACGTTTTGCGTTCAGAAACGTGGCATGCCTTCTTAATGAAACACGAGCAGAAAAAAGAATTTGTGTAAATCGTTCATCAATACATTCGTACATAAATTGTCACATGCAAAAATGGTTTTGCATACAATATACACAGAAAATGTGTTCTGCTCGTGTTTCGTGAATAAGGTCCGTTTTGTTGTTAATGTGCATTATAAATTTACTTGATTGCAATTTGTGTCTGTGAAGACACAGTTGTGAAGAGTCATTCGAATTAAACCAATTAGTTTAAAGCGTTATTTTTTGATGATATAAACAATTTGTCTTATGCCGACCGTTGTGTCACGTTTTTATGTTCTCTTGAGTTGTAAGACACATTTTATTGACTATCGGATAAATGAAATTCCCTGATCTTGGATCAGATATCCACAGATTGCAGAAGAACTTCCCGTAGGATGAATATTTTCCTGCCTTTTTTCTGCAAGTTTCCCGTGGCTGTAATCAGTTGTATTTTCTTGTTGGTTTTATGCTTTTGGGATTTGTATCCTGGTGTGTTTATATTATTTGTAAATAAACTTTTTACTTTATTTTTTTAAATAATTATAATTTTATTATCTCGAATACAGGCTATTTTTTTTTTTTTTTTTTTTTTTGTCTCAACGTTAGTTAATCAATTTGACATTTTTGTCAGTAAATATAGAAAAACCAAGATGAGTTAAGAGTTCAAGTATTGATTATTTAGAATCAAAATAAACTGGCATCACCTGATATTCATTCATAATGAGGAAAGTATCTGTGTTATACCTCATATTTGAGTTTTCAGTGCTTAATTGTCTTCTAAATTTGTTTTACTGCATGCATTAAAAGATAAGTGCATTTTAGCATCTATGAATGAAAGAAAAATGTTCAAATGTATATTAATGCATAATGTAATATCATGGTATTTTATACAGTTTTACTGACATATTCATAAAACATGCTACTAACATGATACTGCAGGGATTTTAAAAGACTGTCATGACCATACCACTATGGTAAAATCCAAAAACTTGTAATTTAAGTAATTTATGTACTCTATATTGTTATGGTAATGATGTGGAACTTTTGTAATGCAGGTCTTTAGGTCAGTGATGTCAGAGATGGACACTAGGAGGCGCTTTAGCTTCACTTTTACCTTCACTAAACTTGGGTTATTGATAAAAAAATAGATTATTTTTCGATCGCTTTCGATTTCTCTTCATTCCTCCAGGTTATTTGTGTTTAGTAATGCTTTGTAAGGTTCGCGGGCCAATCTGGAAAGGGATCGGAAGTTTATTCCAGATGTTTTTCGGCTCTGGGACTCCGTTTCTACTATGTTGACGGTTGAGGACATGAATATTAATTACGCAACGTGACGTTCGCCTGGTAGTCCGACCTGATTGGCTGAAAAGGCCTGCGTTTGAAAGCGGGCGCTCGTCAACTGGCGAATTAGCTAATCCTACTATGGCGAAGGCGTGGCTAATTAATATTAATAAGGTTATCTGACTGGACGCAAATGGAAGGTTTCCAAGGAACGTCAGCAGCGAGTAATTAATATTCATAAGATAAGCCGATGCGTAATTTCGCCTCATGTCCTGAAAAAGAGTACCAGTTGTGAACTTTTCTTGAGTGAAGAGAGAGTTTCACGGGTTTGATCACAACTACATCCCACCTTCATGTTCTTAAAGAGGTGTGTTCGTTTTTCCTGGATGTGACCTACATTAACAGCCTTATTGTTTTGCTTTTAATCATATTTTAAGCTCAGGATTTGTGATTTCTGTCACATTATATCGTCTTGAGCCTCAGCGGATCTTCAAGGTTTGTTTAAAACTCTTTGATGTTCGTTGAATGTTTAATGAATGTTACTTGCTGCGTTACATTGTATCTGAACGCATGCGATGCAACAATGTAACTTTGATTCTATTATAGTGCAACATTCAGTGTAACATTAGTAAAATACTGGACATTTATGTCTATAGTCATGTGTGTGATCACTGTAACAGATTATTTTATTGATTTAATACGCTTCTGTCGCGCTCTTTGTTTCTTTAGTTTCGGTATACAGTATTGTTGACAGCATATCCTATAGAAAGTGAGAGTAAATGTGAAATAGTGCATAAAATCTCAGAATAAAAACAAAACAATACAGAAATACTTTCGGAAGGACTGTTAATGTTGAATGTTATTTTTTATTGGATTTATTTACAATACGACAATACATTTTAAACATGCACATGGATTATATATATATATATATATATATATATATATATATATATATATATGTTACAAAAAAAGTTTGTGATCACTAGTGCAAATGCACGTACTTTGCATTTTTGCCTAATTGAATATATATATATATATATATATATATATATATATATAATATTATTATTATTATTATTTTCCATTACAAACTATTTCTCCCGCATAACAGTAGCGGTTAAAAGTTGAACTGAAAAATGTACATTAACTTGAGAATTTTTTAGTCCCATTTGTGGTTAAATGACATGAACTCAAGCTGTAATGACAAAACTCTTTCTTGACTTTTTCCAAATGGTGTGACGTCTTTCAGTGTCAACCTCACTGCAGTTGTATGAATACTCTCTCTGTCTCTGTATGATTTGCCCCACTGGTGTGGTCCAGACATCATGAAGATCAGAGAGCATCTATTGTGCATGTAGAGTGTAAACACTCTTACAGTAGATCAGTGCTTCTCAACCTCTGGATCTACAAGGTCATCCATTTTTTTTAGTTAACATGTAGGCTAAAAGCATTGATGCTTTTTAAGGGGAAAAAATGCAGGATTTGTTGCTACAGATATTCTTCATAATTAAAATACGCTACTCAGTCTGCTCTGTTGGCCTTTAACATTTGAAAGAAAACCTAACTTGACAAAAAATATCTCTGCAAAGTAAAGAAATAACACAGAAATTACCAATCCAAACCAGGGGCCAATTTTTGGAGGGTTTAAAGTAGAGGTAGACCGATATATCGGTTTACCGATTAATCGGTGCCGATAGTTGTTTTTTTTTTAGAACTATCGGTTATCAGCAAAAATCTACGCTGATAGTTGCCTATATTTTTTATTTTTTTATTCCTCCGTGTTCCTCTGTCACCGGCGCTATTTTATTAGATAATCAAATAATATACATTGAAGTGAAGGCATGCAAAGTAAAATGAGAGTATATAAAAATCAACCCGTCAACACATACATTGTGTCTCCAACTTCTTATCTTGAGAATAATAATAAACAATATTCCTTATTATGCCTCATCTGGTGAAAAATATATATATACAAAACTGTTCATCTGGTGAATATATAGGCTATAAAAAGCTTAATTTTGTAATTACTTGCATAGAGAGAGCATTTTAATGGAGTCAAGTCTCTGTCATTTCAAAATAAGTGTCCTTTAGTGTGTTTTGCGCAAGTTTATAGATAAAAGTCCCGCATTATGAACTAAATCTTATTATTGGGATTGTGGTTTAATAATTAACTGCATATGGGATTATATTCATTTTGGAGTCTTGTAGCCTCTATATCTGTACCTGTTATAGTGTGTAAATACATTTTTAACATTCTTTGAGTCGATTTTAAAAACTATCGGCCGATTAATCGGTTATCGGCCTTTCCACCACCTTAGTTATCGGTATCAGCAAAATCCACTATTGGTCGACCTCTAGTTTAAAGGCAGAAATGTGAAGCTTATAATTTTATAAAAGCACTTGCATTAATTCTTCTGATAAAACTTGTGTATTATGTTGCTTTTATGTTGTGTCATCTTGGCACTGAAGTTGTAAAATTGGAGATAACATTTCACAGACAAGGTTGGTAAGCAATTTTATCACAGTCAAATCATGTTAACACACATATTGTTTACGTCTTGTGGTTATACTTTTGAAACCATGAGTATTTTAATGTTTACGGATTGACCCCATTCACTTCCTTTGTAAGTGTCTCACTGGAACCCGCTTTTTAAAGAAAAGGAAGGACTCTTCATGGTAATCAACATTATGCCACAAATGCTGTTGATTGAGCCCTGAATATTCCTTTATCATTTTAATTTCAAAACATTCTCTTGGTTTTATGCTACTTCACTGACTTAAATCAGAAGTGTGTATTATCTGCTCTACAAGTATCACCTAACAGAACTGCAAAAAGCATTTCTATTGAATTACACTTTTCAGGGAAAACTGCCTACAAATGACTTACTTGTTATAACTTTCTCTGAATATTAAGCCAGGATACAAGGAAGTATTTTAATTTTTTACATTGTAAAAATCTAACACTTTAGCTTTAAGAAGCATGTGTTAGTTAGGACGTTCTGCTCTTCAAGATGTGGTGGGTGGTGTGGCATCGTGGCGAATTCTAGAGGCTGGTAATCGAAAGGTTGCTGGTTCCAATAAGGAGTGAGTCATGAGTATCACCATAGTGTCCCTGTAATAAATATACTGTGTGTCACTGATAAAAGTATCTGGTAAATTTCTACTTGCATTATATTTGTCTGTGTGAACCTATATGTATATTTTTGACGTCTCGTACCACTCAAAAGTTTGGACACACCTACTTATTCTCTGTATTTAGCCTAGTATTTGTCACATTTTAAATAGTAGTTGTCATCAAAAGATGCTTTTTCAACCGTATTTGTGAGTTCACCTATAAACTGGACATTTCTTGACTGCTTTTTCTTTACTGTCTGCTGCAACTCATCTATTTCCAAAACTTTTGTACATTGCATTTTTAGTTTTGTTAAGAAGTTCATACTGGGATGCAATTTACATTTGTCTACAAAACTATATTTAAGCATTTAAAGGGATAGTTCACCCAAAAATGAAAATTCTCTCATCATTTACTCATGCCATCCCAGATGTGTGTGACTTTCTTTCTTTTGCAGAACACAAACAAAGATTTTTTTGAAGAATATTTCAGCTCTGTAGGTCCATACAATGCAAGTGAATGGTGACCAGACCTTTGAAGCCTCAAAAAAGCACATAAAGGGAGCATAAAAGTAATCCATAAGACTCCAGTGGTTAAATCCATGTCTTCAGAAGCGATATGATAGGTGTGGGTGAGAAACAGACCAAAATGGAACTCCTTTTTGCCATTGCAACCACAGTCGGGCAATAATGTTGTTCAAATATGTTATATACATAAATACAGTTACGTACAAGGTGATTTAATGTATTGTACAGAAGAGGTAGGATATGTCAATGGAATATGAATGAATGGTTGAATATGCACATGATTGTATTGCCACAATGGAGAGTATTGGGGGCAGTTTTAACTGTTCATAAGGTGAATGGCCTGAGGGAAGAAACTGTTCTTGTGCCTGACAATTCTGGTGCTCAGAGCTCTGTAGCGCCGGCCAGAGGGCAACAGTTCAAAAAGGTAGTGTGCTGGGTGAATGGGGTCCAAAACTATTTTTCCAGCCCTTTTCCTCACTCTGGAGGGTGGGAAGGTGAGAACCAATTATCCATTCAGCAGTCCGAACTATACTTTGAAGTCTTCTGATGTCTGATTTCGTAGCTGAACCAAACCAGACAGTTATTGAAGTGCAGAGGACAGACTCAATGACTGCTGAGTAGAACTGTATCAGCAGCGCCTGTGGCAGGTTGAACTTCCTCAGCTGGTGAAGGAAGTACAACCTCTGCTGGGCCTTTTTCACAATGGAGTCAATGTGGGTCTCCCACTTCAAGTCCTGTGAGATGGTAGATCCCAGGAACCTGAATGACTCCACTGCTGCCACAGTGCTGTTCAGAATGGTGAGCGGGGTCAATGTTGGGATGTTCCTCCTAAAGTCCACAATCATCGCCACTGTTTTGAGCCTGTTCAGCTCCAGGTTGTTTTGACTGCACCAGTGAGCCAACCATTCAACCTCCCTTCTGTATGCAGACTCATCATCATCTTGGATGAGGCCGATGACAGTAGTGTCGTCTGCAAACTGGAGGAGCTTGACAGAGGGGTCTTTGGCAGTGCAGTCGTTTATATTCAGAGAAAAGAGTTGTTGGGAGAGCACACATCCCTGGAGGGCACCAGTGCTGATCGTACAGGTGCAGGAAGTGAATTTCCCCAGTCTTACTAACTGCTGCCTGTCTGTCAGAAAGCTGGTGATCCACTGACAGACAGATGTGGGAACCAAGAGCTGGGTT
Organism: Myxocyprinus asiaticus; assembly: GCF_019703515.2. Classification (NCBI taxonomy): domain Eukaryota; kingdom Metazoa; phylum Chordata; class Actinopteri; order Cypriniformes; family Catostomidae; genus Myxocyprinus; species Myxocyprinus asiaticus. The sequence goes on along the minus strand of NC_059377.1, from coordinate 41,667,312 downwards.
AATTTATTCCACAGGAGAGCAGGGATGATGGTGTTGAAAACCTAACTGAAGTCCACAAATAGGATCCTTGCATATGTCCCTGGTCTGTCCAGATGTTGCAGTATGTAATGCAGTCCCATACTGACTGCATTATCCACTGACCTGTTAGCTCGATAGGCAAACTGCAGGGGATCCAGAAAATATCCAGTGATGTCCTTTTAGGTGGGCCAACACCAGTCTCTCAAATGGGGGCCAGCTGGTTAGCACAGGCTTTTAGACAAGTGGGTGAAACACCGCCTGGGCCTTGTGCTTTCCTTGTCTTCTGTTTCCGGAAGACCCGGCACACATCCTCATCACAGATCTTAAGTGCAGGTTGAGTAGCAGGAGGAGGGTTGCAGGAAGTGTTGGTGTAGGTGTTGGTGTTTTTTTTTTTTTTACTTCTGTACTGTGACATTTCAGAGTAAAAAGGGTATTCAGATCTTATCAATCAGGAATTTATTGGATAGTGAACAGTGTCTGTATGTCAGGTGGTTTATAAATAAGAGGGCTTTGTAACATTAGCCTATTCGAAAATTGGAGTGTGTATTAAGAAAGTAAATGGGGTCCATTTTGATTTCATGTTGACATTAAAGGTTGGTTTGGGGGGTTTTTTCACCTGAAGTTTTGAGCTGTTTTGTGGATGAACACCATTATTGGTCAATGCTTAAATATAAAGCTAAGTCACTTCAGCCTTTCACCCCAATGAGAGACTAAGAACCCAAATGTTCACTTCCAGTTTGTGGTTTGTCATTTTGCTTTACCCAGTGAAACATCAGGCATGTGTTGACATCACAAGTCATATATACAGTTTTTCTGAATTGCTAAAACACTAAACCCATTCTCTGAACCAAATGCTCAATGACCTAAACCCATTTGTCAAATCAATGACTCTTTTTGCAAAACTCTAAACACATTCTCACTCACTAAAACACATTTCGCACTGTGATGCATTTGTGTTGTAAAACGGTATACAAGTTAAACACAATTACAACACAGTTGTCATCGTTTACACACAATGACTAAAAATTGTTCACACTTGTTTCTGATGGTGGGAAAACGTGATGCTGATGCAGAATTAATCTCTCATTAACTTTGATTTTGCAGTTGCACAACATTTTGGAGTTTACTGTTCTTTGTTCTTTGGAGTTTTGCAGTTGATCTACTGTATTTTTACAGTATGCAAGAGCTGAATATACAGACATTCAATACTGTATTACTTGCAGTACTTACAGTATACAATATATTCACTGTGATTACTATACTTTGTTTGACAGTAATTTCAAAATGTTCTATATACAGTAAGAATTATTTTCTGTAACTACATGTCCTGGATGCTGTGTTCTCCATTTTCTGATGTAGTGTCTAATGAATGCTCTGTAGTGTTTATATATTGACTTGCAGTGTGTATGATCTGAAAGCATTGTTTGATTTTGAGCACAGATGAAACAGTTTTGAGGCAATTGTCAGAAGAGTCAGGGGTTTTGTGAATGTAGTTTGAAGATTTGGTTTTGTGTTCAAAGTTGTGAGAAAGTGGGCGAAGTTTTCAAGAAATGTTTTAGCAATTCAGAAAAACTGTATATAGTTACAGTTACATGGGTGACAAAGAATTCTGTAGCACATACTATGCAAACTTCCCTTTGGTCTTCAAACAACACCATAGGGTGTTGCTTACTGGCTCAAGTCAAAAGAGTCCACCCCCAATTTTCCATGATATTCTGGTTTCCGAATATGACCCGGGTCCCTCCTTCACTGTAAGTGTATGGGACCTTTTCACTAATTTTATTGTCCATGGGTCAAGAATTGTAAATCTGATTGCTTATAAATGTAATGGCACACTTTTCCTCAGCAAGCCACATTATTTAAGGTATGATTCATGTTAATATCACCAAAAAATCCAGGACAAGATACATGCCAAATTTTGCCAAAACGTAAGGTTTGTTCAGATACCTAACCCTAAGTATGAGCAATATGGGGCTTTTCCACTGCACGTTACAGCACGACTCGACTCTGCTCACTTTTTGGGGGTTTTCCAGTGTGGATAGTAGCTGGTACCTGGTACTTTTTTTAGTTCCACCTCGGTCGAGGTTCCAAGCGAGCCGAGCCAATACTAAATGTGACGTCAAAACCCTGCAGATCACTGATTGGTCACTGGATTTGCGACACGGGACATCAACCCGCTAGTTTTAAAGTTAGCAACAGCGATAGCAGTATCATTTGCTCACGTGACTTTCGAATTGTAAAAAGAATTGGCTGTGTGTAAAACCACGCTGTGGTCAATAAACGAGGTGCAGACATTCCTCTCGTTAGTAGCCGAGGAGAGGATCCAAGGAGAGCTGGATGGGGCGACGCAACTATGACGATCAGCCAATAATCCCACGTACATTGAGGCTGCACTAAACTGCAGTGGAAAAGCAAGCTCAGACAAGTAAAGCGAGCAGAGTCAAGTCGAGTTGAACCGTAATGTGCAGTGGAAAAGTGGCAATAGTAATAGCGACGCTCGCTTTAGCAAACACTACTAAAGTCATTGTTACCACTTTAACAGACAAACTTGAAGTTGATGAACCATAGTATTACTCCGGAGCAATGGAGCTGAAGATTGAAGGCTAAATTCACACAGAATCATTTGTACGGTGGCCAGATCTCAGCAGAGCTGGTTCTGATGGCGGACAATGGCCCATCTGGTCTGTTGGAGGCGTGTGTTGTTGTTGGAGTATCAAACGAACGTTTGAAAGAACTATACCAGGTGCGTCATCTCCAATTCTTCATTTCAAACCCATTCAGGACATATTTCAGTGGAAAAATGCTAACTTTGTTCCTCCCATTTGGACGTAGCTACAGGGAAGAGAGAAGGAGCTCCCCCTAGTGGAGGCAGAGGTGTTGCAGGTTCACGCGCCACCGTTCGTTACGAAGGAGAGTTCCAGTTTCGAACAGGCTCATGCTCCGGCCTTCAGTAGAGTCCAAAAGAGACGCTCTTTTAAGAAGAAGAGAGAACGAGGAGCTTTGACCGCCATCGATCCCACCAAAACCAATGAATCGGCAGTCGCCTACTCAGACGCCCTCAGCGTACCTCAAAACATCGACCTCATAGCCCTGCCCCAGCTCTGTTTCCCAGGTAATCATCTCAGGGCTTTTGAAAGCGCTTCAATACTGCATTCTGTATCTAACGTTTACGAAAGCAATGTCTGGTTTGTCATTGGCCAGATGGATTGAGAATAACCAGTGAGAGCAAAAAAGACGCCTATCATTTCCTGGTGTTTACCGATGTGTTTGGGAACCAAACGCACGGAGTGGTGGCTCAGTACTGCAAGTCCATTCAGGTGGGATATCTTCCTTTTGTTTATCTGGCTTGACCTAAAAATGTCTATTAAATCATCATTTACTCACCCACAAGTCAATCGAAACCCATATGACTTTTTTCTTCTGTGGAACAAAGACGACGTTTAGCAGAATGTGAACAGGCTCCAAAAGGGACAAAAACTTATTAAAAAGCATGAAAGATCCATAATAATAGTTTATTCGTCTGGTGCACTATATTCCATGTCCTCTGAAGTCATTCAATAGCATTTTGGAAGAAAAACAAAGTCATTGTGTGCTCTGAATTTTTAAAAGAATGTCCACATTTATAAACTTGCTGCTTTGTATTTGGTTACAAGTCAAGTTAGAACCAACTGCATTTGGTGTCGTTGATTTTAAACCTGATGCAATGTGTCTTGATGCACCAAGTCTGAATACATGCAATCGTGAATTATATTTGAGAAGACGAATGCGATCTTGCGCAAAAAAGAGCTATAGTTGCAGCGCAATGAATAAAACAAAACATATATGCCGCTAGACACGCTAGATGTTCTTGTTGAAAGCGCCCCGCTCCTGCGCGAGATACAGTGCTCAATGGTCAAAGACTTCCGTCTAGAGCATGTTTACATAGAAAAGCTATTTAAATAAAGCGCATATGGATGGAACAACACTTTTAATGTGAACATCCCCTAAGATTTTCTTTTTGTGTTCCACACAAAAAAGTTGTATGGGTTTGGAACAATAGAAGGGTTATTTAAAATGACAGAATTTCAAACTATCTCTTTAAATTTGCATTTAAAATGTACCTTTATAGAGCTGCTAATTCATTTGTTGTGCTTGCAATGTTGTTGCAGTACCAAGATAATGAGATATATCAAAATGGCAATCAGTCGACCAAACCACAGCGTTTGTACACGCAATACAGCATATGTGTAATCTCCAAATACCCGTATTATAACTCTCTCCGAGACTGCCTGTCCTGGTAAGAACCCATTGCATTTGAAAAGACCCATTTCACTTTATTATTGTTTAACTGTAATGTGAAGATTGTTTATCTCCCACTGCACACTGTCTTAGTTTCTTGCTCGAGTTGAAGACCAGCCGCATGTCTGAATTTGAAGAGCAGGTGAAGGAATTCTCCGCCAAGCTGGCACTGGTACCCATCCCTCCCCCTGGACCACTCCATGTGGTGAGCGTCTTTCTACTCTAGTTGTCATAGTGGTGGTGTAGCGTGGTACAGTGATTTGAGATCTGGGCTGAAAGATTGTAGGTTCGAACTCCACATGGTGCAATCCATTAACCATCACCATTGTACCCTTTAACATGACCCTTAACCCCAGATTACTCTTGGAGTATTTTCCCTGTAAAGGCAACACACACCAACCACAAACAGTCATTGGGTTTTGCTGGATAAGAGTTTTAACCCCATTAGTGTTTTTTGGGTAAGTGTTGTAAGGTGGGTTTTCATCTACATGGGTTCAAACTGTAGGAAATGGTAGGTTACAATTTAGATATAATAGTTGCAGGATGTATGAGATATGTATATTAAATCAGTATGCATACTACCTGAGTGAGAGAGAATGGGAATAGAGAGAGATGCCACTGAGAGCTAGAGTCTAGGCTTGATGGCCTGTAACTCAGTTGCCCAAGAGCAGAGCCCAGAGAGAAGAGCCAGAGGAAAGAAGAGAGGAAGAGGCAAAAAGTGCCCAGGGCACCAGTTACAATCTTGTTTTATCCTTTCCTTGACCATGAAACCACATATAGACCTGATACATTTAAACCAACCAATCAGCAGACCACCTTTAACCCCCACTGTATTCAAGTTGCTACCATCAGGGTTCATACAAGGTGCTTGAAATACTTGAATTTTTCAAATTGAAGTCCTGGAAAACCTTTGAAAATTGCCATTTGTACCAAGAGGTGCTTAAAAAGTTCTTGAACTATAGAAAATCTTAAAATACGCTTATATTATTTAATAAATAAAATGTTATTTATTTGTCGGAATAACACGACGACAGACCACTAGACCGCCGCTGAAGCGAGCAGCGCATAGACGGCGCTGTCACGTGACACCTGTTACTTTTGTCAGCGCTGTTCAGAATGGGCCAATCACAATCAAGTGTTACTGGAGGATTTAAAAAATAGATATTTTATAGATACTGCTGTTGCGGATTTAACAAGTATGAATCCTTGCAACTATCAGTTTTAATTACAATTTACTCTCCAGAGTGAAAAAATGAGATGAGATGTAAAATGTTTTGAATGATTTGAATGCAGATCAGTGGAGGATTCAGTTTTGTGATCCGTGTAGCGCCCCCTTCTGTAAAGAAAGTTTTGTGTCTCACAAAATATGTTATTTCTGACAACATTTGGGTCAATATCAAAATATGTTGACAAACATGTCCCTTGACTTTTTTAGTCTTGAAAAAGCTTTCAAATAGTGAAAAAAAATAATGTTTTTTTTATCATTTTATAACCTAACTTTTAATGATATGAAATGGCTTGACTGTATATTTGAAATTGTTAATTGCCTGAAAGAAAAATCCTTGTTCCCTTCATCTGGTACAACACTTCTATGACTTTTAAAGTTATTTGTGTATTTATTTTGTACTTATTTTTAATAAAAACATTAGTGTAAGGCCGAACAAGTGTGCAAAAAAGCAAAACAAAATTATTATTCATAATTAAAATAATTTATAAAGAATGTTTGTCCCTTATTTTTATGGCATTGGTGTTATCAATAATAAAACCTTTCTTTTTTATATGTTTTAAAAAAATTTAAATGCAGAAAGTTTTGGTCAAGGTCAAAGTTCAGAGGCTGCTTAAATATGCATATAGTGATTTTTCCAGCATGTTAAAAAGTTATTAATTCACATTTTAACTAATATATTCACACAAAAATATTGGTGGTGTACCCCATTGAACCCTCATTAGTGTTAACTTGCTTCGTTCGTGAAACTAAATTAAATAATAAAAGAAAGAACAACAGCCAAGTTGTCCTTTATGAATAAAAATGAATGTCAACATGTTATAAAATGTTTACTCTCAGTGTTTATTGGCAGAAACTGAACTGAAAATTTCTATATTGTGTAAGTTGGAAAGTCAACATTTTTTGAGAATGACCCATTTGCAGTTTGGGTCAGTTCCTCACTTTAGACAACATGGAACAGCACATGAGTCATATCCTTGAATACAGTTTACTGACCCAGTTATTCACTTTTGTTGGAAAGCGAAATGCGTTTTAAGGGAGCACACTACAATTGAACATCAAATTCATCGTGAATGAACCAAGAATTGTTTCTGTGTAGTTAAAGATGCACATTGAGATGTGTTGAACTTGTAATAAGTGGTGTTTTATAAAAATACATTCACTGAATGAATAAAATACTTTTATTTAAAACAAACATCTCGAGCATAGTCCTTGAAATCAAATAAAAATGTGCTTGAAAAGTCCTTGAATTTACCTTTGATGCATCTGTACGATCCCTGTACCATTCGCAGAGTCCCAATACACAAAGACCTCAGCCAGTAGGCTGACAGATCACTATCAGCACTCTCTGGACTGCAAAATGACTGTTTTCACAAAGGAATAAGGGTTGTAACTCTGAAACTAGTTTTTTTGTTTGTTAATTTTCAATCCTACAGTGTCAAAATGACTTATGTTTCTCAACATTTCAAATCCAACAGCCAACTTTATGCCACATCCGCACAATTCCATTGAAGTTTAAAACTTCCATTTTCAGTTTCCTTACATCATAGTTTTTAAAAGTATATGGTTATGGAGAGCTTTTTTGAAAGTCTCAGAAAAAAGCGTCTAGTCTAGATTAGAGGCATGAACGTAGCTAAATCAATACCGAATGCGTCTTTGCTATTTTTAATACATTTTACTATGTAAACGTGTTAGACGGACATTTTTGACCGATGCACCGCATCTTGCAGTTTTTTCAGCAGCTCGTGTAAGAGTGTCATGTTTTTTAGATGCCGTGTCAGGTTTAAAAGAGCCTTTCAGAATTTACTCGTTTGACCGCGAGCACAAACGTATGCTTTGGACGCATTTGCATTTGACTGCTTTGTGTCAAAGACGGGCTCCGATTAGGACAGGCCACGCCACAAGATGAACCAAAATGCGAAAAAACAAAGTAAACCTTTGGCCTTAAGAGGCGTAAACATAGCTAAACCGATGCATTTTCTTTCTTTCTTCTTCCTTTTCTCCCCAATGTGGCATACCCAATTCCCAATGTGCTCTAAGTCCTCGTGGTGGTGTAGTGACTCGCCTCAGTCCGAGTGGTGGAGGATGAATCTCAGTTGCCTCCGCGTCTGAGTCCGTCAATCCGCGCATCTTATCACGTGGCTTGTTGAGCGCATTACCGCGGAGACGTAGCACGTATAGAGGCCCATGCTATTCTCTGCGGCATCCACGCACAACTCACCATGCGCCCCACCGAGAGTGAGAACCACATTATAGCGACCACGAGGAGGTTACCCCATGTGACTCTACCCTCCCTAGCAACCGGGCCAATTTGGTTGCTTAGGAGACCTGGCTGGAGTCACTCAGCACACCCTGGATCCAAACTCGCGACTCCAGGAGTGGTAGTCAGCGTCTTTACTTGCTGAGCTACCCAGGCCCCCTTAAACCGATGCATTTTCAAGCAAAAATGTATTAGTGTGGACGTGGCTAAAGCGTTCTCAATTACGTAAATGCAAACACTTCTTGCTACAAAAGGTCGATTTCACACGTCATTGTGTTCTGAAATGTGACAGAACGCAAATCGTAATGCAGTGCAAGTATTAGTTGCATTCTCAGCATTGCCACTAAGGTTGCTATTGGAAGTCGACCGATTATATCCATATCTTCTTTGACTTTTGCCGATAACCGATAGTTCCACAAAGCAACTATCGGTTATCAGGAAGTCAACGCTGATAGTTGCCTGTTTTCTGTTTCTGGTCTCGAGACGCAATGTAGAACTAAACGAAATGAGTGATCCAGATGGAGAACTACAAACATTTAAGTGTTATTTGGAGTAAAAATTAATATCAAGCTCAACTTGTGCAGTTGTTGGCTGTCATAACAACTCTATGTGGTTAATGAAATCAACGTAACTAACCTCAGACCATCGCTTCATGTCATCTACATACATACTTAGGTGAGGCTTTGAAAAAAAAAAAACGATCATCTCGACTCTGGTATCAGCACTATAGAGCCACATGTATTTTGACCATTTCAACAAATGTAATACTTTACCCACTAAGAATATACGTTGATGCGGATGAAAACACGAGACTGGAAATTGAAAACAGGCGAATCGAGGAACACTTCTGCGTTCAAGAAAAAGGTGGACGTAGAGTAGCCTCTGTGTCTGTGCCCGTTATGGTAAGAAAAGACTAAGAAATTTTTCTATACATTAAATAAATCAGTTTTAAAAACCATTGTCCGATTAATCGGTTATCGGCCTTTTCCACCACCTTAGTTGTCGGTATAAGCTAAATCTACTATCGGTCGACCTCTAGTTGCTATAGCAGGCATTAGTATAAACAGTCGTCTTCTACATTACGTTTATTTCATTCAGGACAATTACGGTCATGGTGGAGCAACAATCTTGCTGAACAAGTTAGGTGAAATGTCAACATATTTATAGCTAGCTACCAGAATGATCACATATCTGGTATAATAGCACAAACGCTTGAAGGTAGATCTATTGACCCCTTGAGTGCTGAAATGTATTACCGCCACAGAAACGTAAGAACACACTTTAAGTTTAAGATTATTTATTGTGTTTCTTCAGGTGTTTAATCTTAGACCTCTTCAGATTGAACTTCCCTCCAGACTGGAACCAGATCGGACCGTGGTGGACCTCGATCTTCACCTGCCCTTTCTGTGTTTCAAACCCAAACAGATCCTGCAGGTCAGTCGAACTTTCAATCCACTCATTTGTTTGTTACGATGCCAGGGCACTGTCAGACATATCTGGAAAACCCCAGCGTTGAATGCTGGTTTGTGGTTAGTATGGTTTTCTGAAATATCAAATGTAACAAAACGTCTTGTTCCTTGTTTATCTCAGATCATCAGCAGTATCTTAATGGAGCAGAGAATTGTGTTTCTTTCCACTGACTGGGCCAAGCTCACACTAGTGGCTGAAAGCTTCATGATCTACATTCATCCACTGTGCTGGCAGCATCCGTTTGTACCCGTCCTGTCTCGCCAAATGCTGGACTTCATCATGGCACCCACAGCCTACCTGATGGGCTGCCACACGTACCACTTTGACGAGGTGGCCGAGGTATGGGCAGACTTCATATCCTAAAGTTCTAGGATGTTTTCACTCTTGGTTTGATTGCATGGTTCAAACTTGAGTTTGATTCCACCCCCTATTTTCACATTGGATTATTTGACATAAAAGGGGGAAATGATGATTGGGCATTCTACAAATTATACCTCATCAATGGCAGTTCACTTCTGCAGATTAGGCCAGATTGCTTTGATAATAAATTGGGAACTATATTCAAGTCCACATGTTTGCTCAGTTGCGATTCCATCTTGCACATTTGAGTTTGAAAACAGCCTTCACACCATCTATATGTACCAAACTCTTGACATCCGGTTCGCGCTACTGTTCTAACGTGAGGACGCCCTTATTTTTCAGTTGCTAACTGCAATTGAAGATGTTTTTAAGGAACATCCCAGTTGAATAGACCTGCATTGTTGGGTTTTGGATGCTGGTGTTTACTAGCTTAACCAACAAGCCTGTCTTCATCAACCAGCTTCATTAGAAAGATTATGCTGGTTGGCCAGCATTTGTTGCTGGTGAAGAACATTGCCATGCTGGTCCACCAGCTAGACCAGTACCAAACCAGCTTGGACCAGCATTGAAATTCATGGTGGTCTAAGCTCGTCTTTTCAGTGGAGATTGTTTTAAGGTTACCTGGAGAATGCTTTAACTGTTAGAAGGATTTTTTGGTGTATCTGCAAAGCCGTTAGACGAATATCAGTCATGAAGTTGTTAATTAGCCACTTTTCCACTAATGGGCCAGTGCAAGCCAGGGCTATTAACTGGCCAGCCGGGGCCAATACCCTCAGACCTTGAGCCTTAAGACCAAAATCGATCTGTGTTCCCACCATCAGGCCAATTACTCAGCAGCATTGCCCAAAAACCCGCCCTTAATACACAGCTGCGGTGCCAACATCACACATCCCATCTATTTCACAGGCAAGAGGGAAGCTCGAGCAGAGGTATCATGTTATCTAGAATATCGAGTTTATATCGAATGTAAACAGCAAGATAAGTTGGCATTGACAACTCACCGACTGTAACTGCCATGGTGTCCTTAGTGGTCTCTCCACTAACAGCGGGACGATGTCCCAGCGCACCGTCTATGAAAGTTCACCGAACCATGGAAAGCAATTCCTTTGTCCATTGGGCATTTTAATGGATTTGTACTGTGCCTGCATTTTTTTAATTAATTTTTTTCCTGAACTTGTACCACTGTGCGCTAGATACACAACCTGGGAAGTTTGGCGAAACTCCGTCTTTGACATTGAACCCACCTCAGTCCCTGGTTGGCCTTGTTTGGCCCAAGGGTAATTGGTGGGCCAAAGGCCATTGGCCCCTAGAAAGCCCAGAGGAGGCACGATGAAGCCCTGGAAGTGACAGTGGGAACGCAACTGGCCCTGGCACGCATTAGCATGCACTCATTTGGCCCGATAGTGGAAACACGGCTGTTGTTGATGTCTGGCTTGTTGCTCAGTTAATGACTGTGTCTTTTAACAGGAGATGGATGATCTGGTTCTTATAGACATTGATGAAGGAACCGTGTCGTCTTCAGGTTCAGACACACTGAAGCTTCCAGAGGTCCCACTGACAGCAAAAGATTTCTTTATATACCGGTAAGAGAGCGAACAGTTCTGTTTCAGTTTTCATGCATTTTAATGGTGAAATGTGTCATTTCTGCGCCACCAAACGGAATTTGAAAATTGCTGATTTTGTTTGCCTGCACAAATGTCACCGCCATAATGCTGGGGTGTTGGTTGCTTACTGGTTCAAGTCAAAACAGCCCACCCCTAAGTCTCTATGATATTCTGATCTCTAGATATGGCAGTCATTCTTTTAATGTAAGTCTATCGGATTATTTTTTTTTTTTGTTAGTTTTTTTACCATCTGCCAGACAAAAATATGATCGCTTACAAAAGCTTCGGGAACAAGTTACGTGCCAGGATTTAATACAGTAGGTTAGGGGTTTTGAAATACTGTATCTTCATGCTGCCATCTCAAAAAATCCAATAGAAACAATTAAACAAGTCATTCAACAAACTCATATCTGCAGGGTTGCGATCAGCCTTTAATTCAGTCAGAAGAGTTTTGAACTGTTGCGTCATCAGCTCTGTCATGCCGCAGTGATTAGCGTGTTTTGTGCATGTTTCTACAGAGCAAAGGAACTCCAGCTGCACTATGATCTGGATCTGTGTCACGTCGGCACATGTACTGATATTAATGAGTTGCGTGCTCACAGGAGACAGTGGCAGCGGAAAATCAACACTGTGATCCTGAACGTCACCTTGGAGCTCATCGTCAACATCTTCAGGTCTGAACTCGGCAGATTTAAAGAGGCCATGTCATATAGGAAACATTTTAATCATTGTAAAAAAAATCTTTTTTATTAATGTTAGTTTTTCATGACCACTTTCCACCCTCTCTTTGACCCTAAGAATTAAACAGGCTATGTTTGCCACTGTACCTCAACTGGAAATTATACAAGGTGTATGGGTATTAAAGGAATAGTTCACCAGAAAATGAAAATACTCATGACTGACTCACCTTTAAGCCATCCCAGATGTGTATGACTTTCCTTCTTCAGCAGAACCGAAGTGAAGATTTTTATGAAGCACATTTTAGCTCTGTTTGTCCATACAATGCAAGTAAACAGGTGCCATCTTGCTGCTGGCTGTTTGATGGTATGAAAGTCATATTTAGACAGCATAAAAGTAATCCACACGACTCCAGTCGATCATTTAATGCCATCTGGGATGGCTTAAAGGTGAGTCAGTCATGAGAGATTTTTCATTTTTGGGAGAACTAACCTTTTAAGCATACCACGAATTCCCAGTGAAATTCCATAGGCCACATCGACACTAATCTTTTTTCGGTTTTGGTTTCCTAACATCTTAGTTTCCAAAGTATCCGGTTATGGAGAGTCTCCATTTTCAGTGGAGGAAACCGCTGTTCAATGCATTTACAAACGAATGCAGATTAGTGTGGGCGTGGCCATAATCATTAGAGCTCTTTTTTTTTTGGGAAAGGGGGATTTTCTCCCCATTTTCTCCCAATTTTCGAATGCCCAATTCCCAATGTGCTTTATTTAAGTCCTCGTGGTCGTGTAGTGGTTCGCCTCAGTCCGGGTGGCGGAGGACGAATCCCAGCTGTCTCCACATCCGAGATCGTCAACCCATGCATCTTATCATGTGGCTTGTTGAGCGCGTTGCCACGGAGACCTAGCACGTGTGGAGGCTTCGCCATCCACCGTGGCATCCGCGCTCAACTCACCACGCGCCCCACCGAGAACGAACCACATTATAGCGACCACGAGGAGGTTACCCCATGTGACTCTACCCTCCCTAGCAACCGGGCCAATTTGGTTGCTTAGGAGACCTGACTGGAGTCACTCAGCACGCCCTGGGATTCGAACTAGCGAACTAGCGAACTCCAGGGGTGGTCTCATTTGAGCTCTTTAAAAAAAAAAAAAAAACATTATTTTATTTTTTTAAATCTGCTTACAGTGATCTTGTTTTTATTCTCTTTGATTGATATGAAATATAAATGCTCTTAATTGTTCTTTTTTTCTGCAGTGAAGTGCGTGAGTTCCTGAATTATGAACATCGTGTTTTTAACAGTGAGGAATTCCTCCGATCGAGAGAGACGAACGACCATGCATTTTACAAGAAGGTAAAATAATAAAGGACTCGGCTGCAGTTAAACTCTCAACATGAACTTCTGTACCATATGCACCTGTATATGTTTGTGTTTGTTTGTAGGTTTTAGACACTCATATATTCCACACATTTCTACGGGATCGTTTGAATAGAAAGAAAGATGCCTTCACTCAAATGGAGCTGAACACCTGTTCAGAGACTCGCAGGTACGTTAACACCTACAGTAGTAGACTCTATCTATCCAACAATCTCTCTCTCTATCAGTTTCAGTTTTGTAATTGCCAAAGCATTTACAGATTAGCTGCATACACCTTTTATGAACACTGACATTTGAGTCTTATCTAAATTGTTCTTTGGAGGTGCGACTACTCTTCTAGATGGATGATTTTCTGGTTAAGTTTAGTTCTTCTGGTCTGTTACTGTTTTGCACGTTTAATTAAAATGTATTTCGCTCTTTCTTGCTCAGGTTGCGGGCCATGAAAGAGTCTCCACGCAGGCCCACTGTTGAGGAGATGAGCCACAAATACTCCAGAGCAGAGACCGGTCTGAATAAGAGACTGGGGATGAGTATGCCTAACCTGGCTGATAGCAGATTACTAACCGTACCAGTCCGACACACGTCAATGAAGACAATGCTTTCACATTACGGTAAGAAATCTCTTCACAGATGCTGGCTAGTTTTTAAAGAGCAGATCATTTAAAAATTAAGGAAACAGTTTAGAGAGATATTTTATAATGCCCAAATGCTTAATATGGCCTAGAGAGTAAAATGCTCAGTAAAGTTTTAAAAACAACATGAACTGGCATTAGCATTTACCTTCTGTATTGCATCCATTACCAGTCTTTCCTTTTATAGCTTATATTTCAATGCCTTTTCAATTATTTATGTAAAATTAAATAATTTTGTATTAAAATTGTTCATTATTTTATTACATTTTATTTGTTTATTATTTAACTAAATGAAAAATTTATAGAAATTAAATAAATAAAAATAAATGCTTTTATTTTTATTTATTTTGAATGTAGTGGATTCAACTTTTCATTTTAATTTGTTCAGTGTTCCACGGTCAGAAGTGCACACATTTTAATGCCAAGTTCATTTAAGATTTTTCTTTTTAATTTTTTTTATTTATTATTTTATTTTATTTTTTTATTTGTTTTGGGGGGATTTTTCCCCTTTTTCTCCCAATTTGGAATACCCAATTCCCAATGCGCTCTAAGTCCTCGTGGTCACATAGTGATTCGCCTCAGTCCGGGTGGCGGAGGATGAATCTCAGTTGCCTCCGCGTCTGAGACAGTCAACCCACACATCTTATCATGTGGCTTGTTGAGCGCGTTGCCACGGAGACATAGCGTGTGTGGAGGCTTCCACCGCGGCAACCACGTTCAATTCGCCACGCGCCCCACCGAGAACAAACCACATTATAGCGACCACGAGGAGGTTACCCCATGGGACTCTACCCTCCCTAGCAACCGGGCCAATTTGGGTACTTACGAGACCTGGCTGGAGTCACTCAGCACGCCCTGGGATTCGAACTAGCAAACTAGCGAACTCCAGGGGTGGTAGCCAGCGTATTTTACCACTGAGCTACCCAGGCCCCTCTTTTTAATTTAACTATTTAAAAAATAAAATATAAAAAATATAAAAAATAACTATTACAACTTTTTATTATTTTATTACATTTTATTTGTTTATTATTTAGCTAAATAAAATAAAAAATAATAAACTAAAATTGATTTTACATTTATTTTTATTTATTTATTTTAAATATAGTGGATTAAATATAATAGAGTTTTTAATCAATTTGTTCAGTATTCCACGATCAAAAGTGCACACATTTTTTGCCAAGTTCAGTTAAGATTGTTTTTTGTTTTTTATGTAAATCCTGATGTGTGTGGGAAATGGCGTACACACTTTTCAGTGCCCAATTTGTGCATGTGCAACGTTTATACATCAGGCCCCAGATATTTTGTAGAAAGTGAATATGATTTTGAAGTCATAGTAATGTCACATGTCGTCATTTTTTTGTTGGCAGGTTCCTGGAGTCCCTCAAGGCTAATCAAAACCTTTAAACTCCCAGACTTCCCTCCTCCACTGGCCTACCACTATGTTCAGAATTACTACAATGAGCTCATTAACCAGTTGAGCAAAGCCATCTCTATGGTAAACCCAGACGACTCTGCCCTCCTGGCGCGTTACTATTACCTTCGAGGACTGGTGAACTCTGTTGCCGGGAGACACGTGGATGCTCTCAGAGACTTCCAGAGCTTATATAAGACAGACATGGACATATTTCCCGCCAAGCTTGTCAATACTCTAGTTGAGTCTCTGCCAGCGGAGGAAAGAAAGTCGGCTGAGCGAAGAACCGAATTAAAACGCTTGATGAGCCACGTGAAAAGAGACAGTGAACGGGAACGGTCGCGACCATTGGATGGTGGTTCAGTGAAGAGATTTGAACTGCCCAAGAAACACTTGCACATGGATGACTTTGTGCGGCGGGTTCAGGAGTCGGGCATCGTCAAGGACCTGGGCACCATCCAGAGACTGTTTGAAGCACTTACTGTGGGTGGGTATAAAGAACAGACCAGTCAGCATAAGCCCTTGCATGAGGAGCAAACTAATTGGCTATGGAAAATATTAAAATGAGACAACCTTTCCTGCTTTTGCAAGAAAAAATAGGCAAAACTGTTTAGATTTATAATATTGGTAATCAAATCTCTTATCGGTCTTAACAAAAAACTAAAATTAATTTTATTTTAATAGTATTAAGAATAATAAAAATCTACATTTAAATAAATGTTGTATTATGTTCTCTGGTTTAAATAAAATAAACTTTTCTGGGAGTTTTCTGACCAGATTTGTTAGAAAATTTAGAAAATCGATTAAACTGATATGATGGCCGATATTATAAATCTACTCTGTCTTGTTTTTTTGTTTTTTGTTAAAGACATCTGGCATAGATAAATAGTATGCTGTTAGAATTTCAAACAATTTGCTATTTTATTATCTGCTTCCATTATGCACCAATCAGCCGCTACATTAAAACCACCTGCCTATTGGGGGCCTGGGTAGCTCAGTGGCAAAGATAATGGCTACCACCCCTGGAGTTCGCTAGCTCGCTAGTTCGAATCCCAGGGTGTGCTGAGTGACTCCAGCCAGGTCTCCTAAGCAACCAAATTGGCCCGGTTGCTAGGGAGGGTAGAGTCACATGGGGTAACCTTCTCGTGCTCGCTATAATGTGGTTCGTTCTCAGTGGCCGCGTGGTGAGTTCAGCGTGGATGCCGCGGTGGGTGGCGCGCTATGTCGATGTGGCAAAGTGCTCAACAAGCCACGTGATAAAATGCGCGGGTTGACGGTCTCAGACGTGGAGGCAGCCGGGATTCGTCCTCCGCCACCCGGACTGAGGCGAATCACTATGAGGACTTAAAAGCACATTGGGGATTGGGCATTCCAAATTGGGAGAAAAAAACACAACAAAAAAACACTATTATCGTGTAGGCCCCCCTCGTGCAGCCAAAACAGCTCTGACCCGAGGCATGGACTCTACAATGTCCTGTGGTATCTGGCACCAAGACGTTAGCAGTAGATCCTTCAAGTCCTGTAAGTTGTGAGGTGGAGCCGCCATGGACGCCTCTGTCATGTCCCTCAAACCATTCCTGAACAATTTTTGCAATGTGGCAGGGCGCATTATCCTGCTGAAAGAGGATTCCTTGGACTACTTCTGGTAGGTACTAACCACTACATACCGGGAACACCCCACAAGACCTGCCGTTTTGGAGATGCTCTGACCCAATCGTCTAGCCATTGCAATTTGGCCCTTGTCGGAGTCGCTCAAATCCTTACGCTTGCCCATTTTTCCTGCTTCCAATACTTGAAATTCAAGAACTGACTGTTCACTTGCTGCCTAATATATTCCATCCCTTGACAGGTGCCATTGTATTGATATAATCAATGTTATTTACTTCACCTGCCAGTGGTTTTAATGTTGTGGCTGATCAGTGTAGCTCCAATCAAACCGATACCGATAATATACAAAATGCATTTATTGGCTGAGCACTCGACTGTGCGCAAAACTGAACAGCAAGTGGACAAACAAAGTAATCATCGCCTTAAACTGAACAGCTCTATTTAGTCTGGTGGATAATTCATTGGCTATCCTTGTCTGTTAATGTATACAAAATAAGGGGTACAACGGAATAGTAATTTTGGACGATAACCGATATGATGGCCAATATTATTATAAATCGACTCTGTCTTGTTTTTTAAAGAAACCAGGCATGGATAAATAGTACACAGTTAGAATTTTAAGCATTTAGCTCTTTTATTGTCTGCTTCCAATGTAGGTCTAATCAAACCGATACCGATAATATACAAAATGCTATTATTGGCCGTTATAGATATGATCACAGATATATCATGCAACCATAGTGTTGATTTCTTCTGACACGTCATATAATGAGTTTGTAAAGAAATGGCTTTGGTTTGCCAGGTACGGAGGACTCGTCCCAATCTGTTTTTTACCTTCAGGTGGATGGTAAGCACAGTTTGCATGTGCAGTGTACCATCAATACTAATACATGCATAGCACACATGTGACTTAATATAAGAATGTGCATGAATGCGTGTGAATACAACTTCTCCCCTTGACTCATTAGAATTTCAATATCTAACTCTGTGTTTTTAAGTGTCTGCTGTCCATACTCAACTGCTCAGAGTGGCAATGTGCTGGTTAATCATTTCCTGTCTCTTAAAAGTTATCTTGCTTTCACAGTTTTATAACACAGCACAGTTCCTGGACAGTATAAGTAGTTTGTGTTTGTCATGTAATTGTGATGTCTAACATTAATTTCGTAATATATATGCTGTTATTTTTCCTGTGGAACCGAAAAGTAGAAATTTTGATGAGTCTTTACGCAGCTTTTTTTTTTTATATATACAATGCATTTTAATAATCTGGACATGTTTGAAATATCTTCTCCACACAGGTCAACAGAAGCAGGTAGATCCAGACACTTTCCGATTTTTCTACAACTTCTGGAAGGAGACGGAAGCTGCGGCTCAGGACGTGGACTTACCAGCCATCGTGCTGGAACACTTGGAGACCAATGAGTGTGTCTACAAACTCTCATCATCGGTGAAGACCAGCCACGGTGTGGGAAAGATCGCCATGACCCAGCGCAGACTCTTCCTGCTGACAGAAGGGCGGCTGGGATACATCGAGATCACAAAGTTCCGAGATATTGAGGTGAGATCAACTTGTGTGTTTATTTCCTCCCCTTTTTTCTCCCCAATTTGGAACGCCCAATTCCCAATGCGCTCTAAGTCCTCGTGGTGGCGTAGTGACTCGCCTCAATCCGGGTGGTGGAATCTCAGTTGCGTCTGAGACCGTCAATCCGCGCATCTTATCATGTGAATTGTTGAGCACATTACCGCGGAGACGTAGCGCTTGTGGAGGCTTCATGCTATTCTCCACGGCATCCACGCACAACTCGCCACGCACCCCACCGAGAGCGATAACCACATTATAGCGACCACGAGGAGGTTAACCCATGTGACTCTACCCTCCCTAGCAACCGGGCCAATTTGGTCGAACTCGCGACTCCAGGGGTGGTAGTCAGCGTCAATACTCGCTGAGCTACCCAGGCCCCCCGATCAACTTGTATTTTATTGTTTAAGTTAGTTTTTAAGTTCATTCATTTTCTCCATAGGGTTTTCATAAAATCCGTCGTAAAAGAGTTGTAAGCTATGAACCAAACCAACCAGCTCTGAGGTGAATCACAACATTACAAACTTTGATTTAAAGCAAAAAAGCATTTGAAAATTGGACAAAAAGACAAAGCTACAACGTCTTAAATAGGGCTGTCCCCAACCAAAGATTTTCCTAGTCGACTAGTAGTCATTAAATTAAGCCAGTAGTCGACTAGTCACACGTTTATGATATTAATTTAATACTTAAATATATATTTTTGGGGGGGGGGGGGCATCAGAAAATGGTTTGAGTTCGAGGGCTGAGAAAGAATGTTATAAGTAACATTACATTAAAATATACATTTTACAAGCGCACGTACGAAGCGAGCCACAGCGACACTGTTAAAAGCGGTAATGATTCTGTGTCGGAATGTGTCGGAAAAACCAGCAAGTACACTGTTCTGAACATTTAGTTAATTTATAGAGAGAAATGCACATTAGGGTTGTGCCGACAGACGATGATCTCGTGGATCGATGATGGTCAGAGTGATCGCCAATAGCTGATGCCTTTGACGATGACAAGATGAAGTTTGGCTCGTCTTCCCATTAATGTATTCAATTATTATTATTATTATTATTATTAGGCTATTATTATCAAATTAATATTACAAATAATTTCCCCGTAGACACGCGCTTTATTATATTATTTAGAACAGATGACAGAAAAGCCGTCTATGTGCATGTATGACACGCTGATACAGAGGCGTGCAGTCTCGTGGAACACACGCATGTAAAAGGTTCTTACTCTTTCTTTGTTTCATGTAATTGGATATTGCGATATAATAAATATGTATATATGTATATCGTGAAGGAGGGAACAAAACGAATTTATTCACACACATGATGTATTTTCCCGGACAACAAAATACCCGACCGGTAGAGAATGCACAGATGAGGTTCTTTGCCAGAGAGATGTTGCCCTTCACAACTGTTGTAAAACCATCTTTCAAATAGTTGAACAACACACATTTTAAATGCACTCGTCGTGTTCGTCGGTTTCCTGTGGAGTTGTTTTTTATTCCTGCAACCAACCGACCAATCAAAACTTGGTCGACTAAGACTGTTCTCATCAACTAACCTTTGGTCGACTATCAGGGGGCAGCCCTAGTCTTTAATGAGGGAGTGAACTACAATCCCATGAAACTTTGCGAATGTTTTTAATTACATAGCAAAATATTCAAATATATGCAATATACAGTATATAAGTAGTTTAACTTTGTGCGACCCCATGTCCACTTACCTGGATGTTGTATTTTGGTTTCGCTATACGCAACGCATAATTTAATTTCATTTAAACCGACTGATCTCAGTTCAGGACAGCCTGTGCTGTCAGTAAAGGGTTGAACTTTCGACGTATAGAGTCATGTGACCAAACAACATGCCGTTGATCACAGCAGAGTTTGTCTTTGGGAGAAACGCCAACAAAACTACATCTGGTAAGAAAACTAATTAAGTTTTTACATTGAAACTAGTTTGAGTCAAAAGATTAGAGTGTCTAGTTTCATCCGATGTGCGATTTTTAAAATTTGAGCGATTTATCGCGAAACAGCACGCTGTTAAACACAATGACCACATTCGTGGACTATAGGCTCATTTTCAGTTAAAATATCCAATATTTACTGTGAATTGTCATATTGAGAATCAATGGGTTCATCCAAAAACTGAAAAATGTTGCTTTCAGAGGCTTTATATGGAGTTAGGATGAAAATAAGGTGCATTTCAAACTGTTCTGAGATCAGTGCAGACAGACAGCACACTGGAGGTTAAGTCATTCACTAAATAGGGAGCAAAGGAGCATCCTATAGCTCTCTATGCAGTTAAGTGCATTCACTCCTAAAATCAGATCAAAAGTTCAGTTTCAGGCTGCAGATGATGTTTGGATCACTCAACATGTTTGACAGACATGAGACAATGATAATCAGTACATAGATTCAAAGTAATGTCCAGCATCATCCAATCACTGCCAACCATGTTCAAATAAAATGATACATTATAAATTCAGAATCTATGTACTGGTTATCATTGTCTGGGGATGCCTTGATCGATCGGCCACCGATCGGTATCGGCCGATATTCACGTCCTATGACTCGATCAGTGATCGCTAATTTGGCCGATCTCATAAACCGATCGCTCATGTCGCATAAGACGCGTGGCTCCTTTAAGACTTCAGCAGCACTGTCATGGCATCACTGATTGTGGGGAATACTGGCATAGTGTTGTAAGACAACAAACTTGATTCAGCAGTTAAGAACGATGCAGTGGGAGAGGTATAGTGAATATGAAACGTTTGTATACTGTACTGTTAATGTGGTGTTTCACACGCCACAAGGCAAAGGGAGAACAGTGCAAGCTTTGAAACGGTCCTTATTATCGTTCACGGTGGCAGCTTCTCAGTCTGCGCCAGGCATAGGCATCTCAGTAATAATGTGAGTCACAAGATGTGGTGTAATTCAAACATCTCTAATAAATATCTCCCGATTAAATGGCATTAACAATAGAAGTACCTGTAGAGTCCAGAAACATGCACTCTTTCTCCGCTTTCCTTTCATCTCTTGCCCTCATGAGAGAGCGCCTGTTCCCCTCATTAAAGTTCAAGAAGCAACAAGTGAAAAATCAACTATTCATACAATCATCCAACTAAATGAAAAGGCAAGGAAGGAATTTATAAATATAATAATTCTTTATACAATATTAAGATACAATAATATAATGTATTAAATATAATGCAAAAGTAAAAATGAGGAATAATAATAATTATATGAAATAATGACAATGAATCAGTAACCTTGCACCTATGGGTTATCAGTTTGACTTCAGTTTGACACTAAGCTTCATATTTTATAAGGCTATCTATCTTAATATAGAGAATATTTTCTTAACCTGTATTTGCTTAAAAGTCTTATTAATAGAATTTTTTTTTAATAAGCTTTTTTAACTTTTTTTTGTCAGCAAAATCTAGTCAAAGTGATATTACTGGGAAGAGGAAGTTAATAGTGACAGTGTGCAGAAATCTTGCATATAGACAGTTATGACAGACATCTTGATAAAAGGTGAAATGATCGGGATCGCAATCGGCCAATCAGGTGACAAGAAGATCGGTGATCGGTGTCGGCTGTAAAAATCCTGATCGGAGCATCCCTATCATTGTCCCATGTCTGTCAAACATGTTGAGTGATCCAAACATCATCTGCAGCCTGAAACTGAACTTTTGATCAGATTTTAGGAGTGAACGCACTTAGCTGCATAGAGAGATATAGGATACTCCCTTGCTCCCTGTTTAGTGAATGACTTAACCTCCAGTTAGAAATGCACCTTATTTTCATCCTAACTCCATATAAAGCCTCTGAAAGACACATTTTCCAGCTTTTGGATGAACCCATTTATTCTCAATGTGATAATGCACAGTGAATATATATTAATGCGTTTACTAATTTTAATGAATAGAACCATATTGTACAGTGATAACAAAATAAAATAGAACAAAATGTATATTAAAATGAAGTGAAATGACCCACAGATGTGTTGAAAGTTATTCAAAATCACTAACATGTTTTTTCTACTTTTGAGGAAATTCGGTGCCAGTGTACACATATGTGGACATCATGTTTATCAGCGTACCAACGTGCGAAAAATAAACAGATTTTTTAAAGCGGCATATCAAATGAAACTAGAGACTCTATTCTTTACAACCAAACAGGTTTCAATGGAAAAACATAAAGATATTTCTTACCAGAGGCACTTTTGTTGGCGCTGTGTCCGTAGGAGTGCTTCACAGAAATCAATGCCATGTTGTTGTGTCACGTGACTCGGTGCGGCAGAAGTTTAACTCTTAAATGACGTCTAGAGTCTTGTGAACAGTATTCAGTCGGTTTTTATTCATTTAAATTATGCGTCGCGTATAGCGAAGCCAAATACAATGTCCACGCATGTGGACACGGGGTCGCACGAGGTTAAAGGTTTATAAGTTATCGTTAAAAATCAATTCCACTATGGATTAAATGAATGAGATTTTTACTTCTGGAACCAGACTGTTGTGCTCTATGACATGCCGTTAGTCTGAGTGCTGCTCAACCAATCAGAATGGCCTTTCCATACAGGAAGTGAAGATTTCTTCTGCTCCTTTCCTCCTCCTGAGGATCCCATCGCTGAAGATCAAGACGTCCTTCAGGAAAGAGTCGTTTGAGGCCAATCTGAAGTCTGAGTGTGACCTCTGGCATCTGATGATCAAAGAGATGTGGGCGGGGAGGAAGATGGCCGACGATCATAAGGTTTGATTCGTGCATCTTCAACCACAATTAATTTCAACCCAATTCAACTCCCAACTGAACTTTTAAAGATTAAAGTTGGTCATTTTGTTGTTTTAAATAGATACCACCAGACTGAGTACAGGTTGTTTTCGATGTGAGATGCAGTGGTGTTGGGTTTTGGGTGGGGTCGTTCTCACTTTCTCAAATTTCTGTTTGTCAGACGTCTCTTGAAAGCCCTGAGACAGTAATAGCTCTTGGCCTGAGGGTCAGGAGTAATCTGTGAAATAATGTAAATGTGTAGTGTGATTATCTCTTGTGTAGGACCCTCAGTTCATGGAGCAGGCCTTGACCAACGCTCTGCTGATGGACGCTGTGGTTGGCATTTTACAGACGCAGAAAGCCGTTTACGCTGCTACAAAACTCGCCTACTTTGACAAGATGAAATCTGAGGGTGTGTAGCACTCAATAAGTGTGGAAATTAGAAAGATCGTCTCAGGAATTCAATGGATGGTTCATCCAAAAATGAAAATTCAGTCATCTTTTTATCATTTCATTTTAAACCAGTGTGACTTTCTTTTTTCGCATACAAAAGGAGACGTTGAGTAGTGTGTTAGTAGTACGCATCTTTTTTCCATCCAGTGAAACATTCTGCCTAACATCTAATTTGGTGTTCCATCTTTTTGTGAAAAACTGTTATAAATATAAGTATAAATGCTTGTATAAAAGTTTATTTATGCTAAAATTTCATCGCGTTAATGATATGGTCTTTGGTGTGACTGATATATTTGTTATTTACATCTAAAATAAGAATGTTACTCATTCTTTTTAGTTTCTCAAACACTATTTTTAATTGTGTTTGTTTTTAAAATGATTTATTTATTATTTATTACATAGTTGTATTCTAATTATTTTATTTCAGTCTTTGTTGGCACTATATATTTGTCGCTATTGCTCATTTTCAGACCGAAAACAAAAAGTTGTGAAAACTCCAGTGTATAAGTTGCCAATCGAAGCGATGTTACAATTGAAAATTCCATTATTTATTGTCTGTCGCGGTCATGTTTATTTTAATAATGTTTTGGTTTTGTCACAGTACCCATGATGGTTCCTAAAACTACATCTGAGACCCTGAAACACAAGATCAACCCCTCTCTGGATCTGATGTCACCTCAAGCTGTTGATGTTCTGCTCTACACGCCTGGTAAGCCACAATTCGGCTTTTAAGACTGGACGTAAGGTGCTGTTAGCCGTTTTGCTAACTTTCGCTATGTTGTTAACTGCGACCATTTGCCAAATGGGAAATGTTGGGCATTTTTAGGCGCATTTCAGCTGTTAAAGAGCACCTATTATGGTTTTTAAACGTGCCTAATTGTGTTTTAAAGGTCTCATACAATAGATTTACCTGCATCTAAGGTCAAAAAACACTTTAATTTGCTCATAATTTAAAGTGCAGCATTACCTTTTTTTCCCAGTGTCAAAAACGACTCGTTCAGTGATCCGTTCTAAAGGATTCATTCTAAACTCCTCCTTTCAGAGAGCCTACTCTGCTCTGATTGGTCAGATGTCCCAGTCTGTTGTGATTGGTCTACCGCTTAGTGTAGTGTTTGAGGGTGGGTCAAAGCTGTTCGCGAGCAGCTAATGAAGACCAGAGGCGGGTTTTTTGTTACCAAATTACATAGGTTAGTACAGGAAGTAAGTCTGGAATTACTAATGACTCGTTTCAGGTGTTCAGAATCGGTTCTTTCTTTTGAGAGTCAATAAATCCATTTGTCGTGCACTTTGATTTCTGAAACTTTGCAGACTTTTTTACATTCACATACAGCTATATAACACACTACATGAAAGGTAGTATTTGAAAAACCATAATAGGTGCTCTTTAAATCTGGGTGAACATTTTAAACCAGGAACAACTATCTTAAACCAGCCAGGCAGCTTAAGCTGGTTTTAGCTGTTTCTTTACACTTTTAACTAGTTTTTAATTAGTTCGATAATAATCAATTAGGAAAATTATTTACGAATTTCATTATTGATTAGTTGTATATCTGCACTGTTTCATAACGTAACATAAATGTTAGTTTCATTACAAAGTGAGTGTCATAGCAGCACGACTTCACCCAGTTGAACCAGTTTCACATGGAAATTTCTCACTTGTGTGTGTATGTATGTAGATACAATGCAGATAGATGACCTATGTTAGCATAGTAGCTTGTCGACATGCTGCAGTGCATTCCTGCAAACACTGAGAAAACTGAACAGGTTTTGAAGAATCTGCCCTGAGCACTTCAAGAGTCGAGTTTCTATTTCAGCACGTCTGCATCATCGCTTATTTCCTCACCTACTTTATATGTTTGATTACGATGTATAAAACTGGGCAAATTCCAGACGATGACTCATGAAGTTACATCTGGGCATTGTTTAGCGTTTGTTTTATCAACATCAAGATTTTAGATTAAAAGTTCTGTGAATGTATAAGGGAAAGCATTGTCACTTTTTTGCCTGTAGATCATTTTAAAGTGTCCTGCTGCGGTGTGACAAAGGATTTTTACCTCCAATACAAAGATTTCATTGCAAAATAATTATGAAAGAATGAGCAAAATGCTGTTTAAAGTAGTTTCAAATGGAGTTTCAGAACTTCCCAAAAGTATTTATGTCAAATACCCACAGAGTGTTTTACATTTCTAAACTTGTCACTAAACCAAATCAGTCTGATTTCCTAAGACTTCCTTGCAAACTGGGTGAAACAAAGCGAAATCAAGTTGCTCGCAAGAAACTCCTTATTCAGAGTCTAAAACCTCTCAACACTTAATGTTTAACTAAGGTTGTTAAAGGCGTAGCTAAACAAACATAGTTTGAGGTCAAGTCACAGATTCACATAAGTGCAGTTTCACAGACTGGATTTCAAATATGTTTGTAATCATATTTTGAGGTCTTCTAAAGCTGATTTGTTTTTAATAAACTGTAATGTAAACACTAAGACATCAGGTGAAGCTGCTTTTAGCCGTTATGCCCCAATAATCTCGAAATCACCTTAAAGGATTAGTTCACCCAAAAATGAAAATGCAGTCATTGCTTACTCACCCCTGTGTTGTTATAACCCTATATGACTTTCTTTCTTTTTCTGAACACAAAGGGAGAAACTGTGAAATAATTTTGTGCTCAGTGATGTCATACAATGGCAGTTTATGGTGACCACCTCTTCAAGCTTCAAAAGGACACAAAAGTATAATTCAGAAGTCTAATAAATTATTCCATGAGACTCATGATTGTTATGAAAGCATACGATAAGATTTGGTGAGAAACAAACTGAAATCTAATGTATTATTTAGTGAAAATGTTCACTGATCATTGATCTCCTGTGTGCATTCATGATAGGACACGAGAGCAACAGTTCACGCAGCCCCCTCGCGACATTGGGGCGTTCAAGCGATAACTCATTTTGTTTATTTAAAAACAGGTCCTCCACAGCGATAGTGACAACAGAACACAACACAACTGCACACAAAACAGAGAACAGAACTTACTAAACATGTCTGAAGAGTTTGTAGTCCAAGAATTGATGCATTTCTATGTCCAGCCTTATTTTTTTTTTTTAAGTTTTTGACCGGTGCCAGTTCACAGTGTATGTAGTTACCCGCACGATACCAAAAATAGAAAACAAGCAATCTATAGAATGTACCGTCACTCGTCAGTGCTGGTTAGGACAAAAACTCTGATTACTATAGAAAATATACCTTTTATCACGTGTCATTTGCCGTCAGGTTAGGACACGGTGTGACTGTGGCTGCCTGTAGCTCCTCTATGTTTCTGTTTGATTTACGAGTACTTCTTTCATAAAAATAAGGCTGGGCATAGAAATGCATCAATTCTTCAACTACAAACTCTTCAGACATGTTTAGTAAGTTCTGTTCTCTGTTTTGTGTGCAGCTGTGTTGTGTTCTGTTGTCACTATCGCTGTGGAGGACCTGTTTTTAGATAAACGAAACAAGTTATCGCTTGAACGCCCCAATGTCACGAGGGACATTGCCCTATCATGAACGCACACAGGAGATCAATGGTCAGTGAACATTTTCACTAAATAATATATTCGATTTCAGTTTGTTTCTCACCAAATCTTATCATATGCTTTCATAACAATCATGAGTCTCATGGAATAATTTATTAGACTTCTGAATTATACTTTTGTGTTCTTTTGAAGCTTGAAGAGGTGGTCACCATAAACTGCCATTGTATGACATCACTGAACACAACATTTTTCACAATTTCTCCATTTGTGTTCAGAAAAAGAAAGAAAGTCATATAGAGTTATAACAACACAGGAGTGAGTTAAGTTTAAACAATGACTGAACTTTCATTTTTGGGTGAACTAATCCTTTAAAGTGTGCCATTTCTGTGTTTTTTAGATTCCAGTTTTTATTTTTTATTCATAATCCTCAGAAATATCATGTATGGAGTGCAGTTATCTGACATGCATCAAGGAAGACTCGTCACCTGACGCATTCCAGCTGAAGTTCTGATAAGGAACTTTGTTGCCTCATACTTTAATGACTTTATTGAATCAGCTAAACGTAATTGCAAAAGTCACGTTTTCTCTCCATGTCTAAGGAGTGACCCACTGTGAATCTCAAGAAACCTGTGTAAGAACATGTCCAGGTCAAATTTAAACCAAAATGAAAAGAAAGAAACTGTAAGAAATTTATCGGTTTTGCATTAAGCAAAAAAAGCCTATATTTAGGGTCATTAAAAACATTTAATTGGATTTTTATGACAATGAAGCACATCCCCCCCTCCCAAATTCTCATTACTGTAATGTGTAAAAATAACAATATATTATTTCAATTGTAAAATATTTATACATATACTGTTGTATTTGTTTTACTGCCTTTAATTGATTTGATGCTGATTTTAAATAAAATAATTAAGAAATTTATAACTATAAAAATGGCTTTATTACATTAATGAGAGTCTAATTAGAATCACTGGTAACACTTTATAATAACTACAATATATAAAGAATGAAGTATTTGTAAAGCACCAGTTTATAGTTAATTATTTATAAATCGTTGTTCCTACATTGTCACAGTTTTTCACAATTGCTAAAACAAATTTCTTGAAACCTTCACCCATTTTCAAGTCAATGAGTGATTATTAATTTATACATGCAGTATATCCAATTCATTATATATAGAAATGCAATAATTTCCTCAACTATGAATGTATGGCTTCATAATGTTCTCATAAGTATGTCTTTACCACTGGTTTACATAATCTAAAACACATCAGTTAGGTATTATTAACAAGTTGTTCACTAAAGATGAAAAATCATTATCAACCATTATCAGACTGCTTATATATGAAGTTATTAAACAATAATAGCATAAATGAATAACATATAGCCTATTAATGTATTAATAATGTATAAATGATTAATTAATGCTTTACAAATACTTTATAACATGTCATTATTATAAAGAGTTACCACCTAATTACTAAATTACTACAAACACATATGTGAAACGTCCCAATGCATAACAGCAGTGAGAACTTTAAGGAAAAATGTTTGTCAATTAAATGTAATTCTCCTTATTATAAAATATAAAATATAATTTTTATTTTGAGTTCATGACCCAGACATATTTTCTTTTTCTCCCTTTTTCTCCCCAATTTGGAATGCCCAATTCTGCGCTCTAAGTCCTCGTGGTGGCGTAGTGACTCGCCTCAATCCGGGTGGTGGAGGACGAATCTCAGTTGCCTCTGCGTCTGAGACCGTCAATCCGCGCATCTTATCACGTGGCTTGTTGAGCGCGTTACCACGGAGACGTAGCGCGTGTGGAGGCTTCACGCTATTCTCCGCGGCATCCACGCACAACTCACCACGTGCCCCCCTGAGAGCGAGAACCACATTATGGCGACCACAAGGAGGTTACTCCATGTGACTCTGCCCTCCCTAGCAACCGGGCCAATTTGGTTGCTTAGGAGACCTGACTGGAGTCACTCACACCCTGGATTTGAACTCACGACTCCAGGGGTGTAATCAGCGTCAATACTCGCTGAGCAACCCAGGCCCCCGGACATATTTTCATTAAGCAATACAGGACATAAAGCAATTGAATCCGTTTCCACTTATCTTACTTATCTTGCACTATAACACTTCCTTCCTCTGACAAACACCCAAAACCCCTCCTGATCACTAGTGTAAGAGGGCTCTGACACACCACAGGGAGGTTTTACCACCATTCAAAAGGAAACTGAGCCATTATGAATGCGCAAGACACTTCTGTGTTTCCAGTATACTGAAGTGTGCTCATGGTCTTATTTAAGGTCATCTGGGTGTGTCGGACTTGAACGGTGGTGGAAACCCAAAGCTCTGGTGTGCTATAAGTGATGGGAAGGTTCTGGTGTTTGACGCAACCAGCTGGTCCATGCAGCAGAACTCAGTGCAAGTGGGAACCTCTCGTCTGGTGAGGAACTTCCTCTTGAAAGACTAAATGAATCTGATGTGTGACATACTGTATGTTGTTTAACATATCAAGTGAGGAGGATATACCTGGTTGTTTTTTCAGCACCACAGTGTCATTTCATTTATTGTGTTCATTAGAATTCTATGATGGGAATGACATCTTTAATGTTTTTGCAATAAAATGACCAATTCTGTTGTCTTGCTAAGGATAATTTCATAGCTAACATGTTATGGGTCCTAAATACATACAATTAAATAAAATGTTCACACTTTTTATGCAGTTTGGCTAAATTGCACCTTGATTGGAAATCCTGGCGAATAAAAATATACATATTTTATTTATTTATTATCCCCTTTTCACCCAATTTGGAATGCCCAATTCCCACTACTTAGTAGGTCCTTGTGGTGGTGCGGTTACTCACCTCAATCCGGTTGGCGGAGGACAAGTCTCAGTTGCCTCCTCTTCTGAGACCGTCAATCCGCGCATCTTATCACGTGACTCGTTGTGCATGACACCGCGGAGACTCACAGCATGTGGAGGCTCATGCTACTCTCCGTGATCCACACACAACTTACCACACGCCCCATTGAGAGCGAGAACCTCTAATCGCGACCACGAGGAGGTTACCCCATGTGACTCTACCCTCCCTAGCAACCGGGCCAATTTGGTTGCTTAGGAGACCTGGCTGGAGTCACTCAGCACGCCCTGGATTCGAACTCGCGACTTCAGGGGTGATAGTCAGCGTCAATACTCGCTGAGCTACCCAGGCCCCCGTGAATAAAAATATTTGATATTATTTTCTCATATTTCATGCTCTTCACTGAGACTTTTGTCCACTTGGTTAGCAAGTACACTAACTTTTGACAAAAACTTTATCAGGTGCAAAATAGTTTGGTGTGACGGAAATGACAGTACAACAGTGGGACAGTCGTAATAAAAAATAAAAATAAAAAAATTGGTGGAAATCATTTTCACACAATAAATATTGAAATGGTCTATGTTTAATATTTGAATTTTAAATTAAATATTAAATATACTAGATAATATTATTTACTAATGTAATATCATTTAATATTAAATAATATTATTTATTATTATTATTTATGTTTGTTTAGATGATCATAATTTTAAACATGTAATAATTGATATTTTTATCACTTATTTTCATAGTTTATATTAGAAAGTCTGGATCTGAAGACCAAAACTGGCAAATCTATGCATAAAAGATATTTGAAAAGTACCAAAAATAATTCACGAAGGCCTGGTAAAAAGTTTCCAAGTCAATTTTAATGTGACCTTCATTTCCTGAAGTTGAAGAAGCACCCATATATTACTAGTATAATAACTTAAACGCTTTATGTTGCAATAATGACCGACTGTGCATTATCCCGCTCATGACAACGGTCACTGTTTACAAATATTTGACCGCTGAATGCTGTAATTGACCATTTTTTATATTCTGTATATTATATGTTTATACAGGCACTACTGGCCAAAGTTTGGACATCAACACTATGAAAACGAGTGTTGTATGATTTTATTTGTTTGGCTCTATCTTGTAGCTCTCATTGTAGTGCTGCCCCCTGGTGATTGTTGTAGTAACACACACTTGTTTTTGTTTTTGCTTTGTTCAGAACTGCATGTTGGCAGTGAATCAGCAGCAGCTGTGGATCGGATCTCAGGATTCATTTATTTACATCATAAATCCGCACAGCATGTCCTGCAACAAACAACTGACGGAGCATCGCGTTGAAGTCACGGGACTCGCGCTGGAGGAGAGAACCGACAAATACAGGTAACTCAGACTACGCTGGTCAAAGTTGGGTCATGAGTGAATGTTTAAGGTCATTTTGAATGTTTTGGCCTCATCTCATTCCAGTCAGATGGTGGCGTACTCGTGCAGTGCGGAGGGTACAGTGATCGTGTGGGACGTGTCCTCGCTGCAGGTCAAACGGCATTTCAGAATATCATGTGACCGGCTACAGTCCATTGAGATTCATAACGGCATGCTGTGGTGCGGTAAGTCTGCGTCACGTCCTGCCTACGTCTAAATCCCTTGAATTAAAATTGTATTTGCTATGACACAACCTTTTAGTTTTGTTATTAATGTGAATTGATTTCTCTGCTTTAAGGTGCTCGTGATTGTCTTATTGAAGTGCGCAGAAACGGTACGGTACATCGCAAGATGTCACTTCCAGATCACCTGTTGAGTTCGCCGGGGGGTTTTAGCAGTTTCCTGCTTTTTAATGAGGTAAAGATCAGTAGTTTGACTCAAAATGAGGCTGTTACAACGTCCGGTTCTCTGTGCATCCACCCAGCTGAGCTTCATGACTCATTAGCTGTGAGAGCAGAGCTTTGATAAAACCTGTAATGGATCACACATGTGAGTCATTTACCGGTGGTGTAACGGGTTTCTGGTCTCTCTGATGAGCTGTGATGACATGTCCTGCCACGTTTAAATGTTTGCAGCTTTAATGTTTGACATTTCTCTGTATAATGAATATTAAATGTCACTGGCCCAAAATCCTGCACCACACAGCTGCGTATTAAACATCATTTAAAGGCATTACATTATTGTGGCCGAAGCATTTATAGAGGTACAGGTCAAGGGGCATGATGTACTGTAATACTGTAATTAAGCATACTAAATTAACATGTTAAATTTGTATTGAAAAAAAAAAGCTTGTCATGAACATGGTATATTTAACCTTGATTCAGTATGTACACATCCTCACACATTTATACACTTCTAAAGCTTGAGAAATGTGGCATATAAAAATGACAACTACCATCAGACATGCAATACACGTCTTTACTGCTTAATTATTGGGCCACAAAGACATATTTTAGAAGTAGTACATTATTTAAAATGAACACTTGCTCTATTTCTATTGAGATGATAGAATAAAGAAACATACACACAGAATCTCAAAGGTCTTCCCTCATGCAAAGTAAGGGCTTGTGGGGTTAATCGGAGAGCCTTAAAATAACGTATGAAAGTGAAGAATTTAGGATACAAATATTTTACTATTGCATAATTTTACATGGTATAATATAAAATAATAATATTATAATTTAATATAATATGTAATAAAATATAAAATAATATATTAAAATATAGTATAATATAATATAATAAATCAAAATATAATATAATAACATATAATAAAATATAGTAACAATGTATTAAAATATAATATAGTTACATATTATTATATATATATATATATATATATATATATATATATATAAATAAAATATATTACATATTAAAATGTAATATAACATAATATATAATATAATACATTTATATAATATAATTTATTACAATATATTATATTAAAAGAGAGACATATTTGGAAATATTTTTTTTATTTTTTTTATTCTACCCCAGTGAAATATTTTACAATGTTTTAAAGCATAATGGAAATCATATATCCCTATTTTATTTAATGATTCCAAGAGAAATATAAATAAATGACTTCTTAAGGTGTATGAAGCACACATATGACAGTTTGTATGACAATTAAATGTTGTCTAATAATATATAATATAATATAGTAAAATATAATATATAATAGCATTGTAATATATTTAATAAAATATAATATAACATAATATGATATAATAACATAATATAATATAGATAATAAAATATAATATATAAAAATATTATATGATAAAATATTATAATGTAATTAATATATATATAATATAGTATAATTTTATATAATATTATAATATATAATATAATATATAAATGTTCAATATATTAAAATATAATAACATAATATAATATAGATAATAAAATGTAATATAAAAAATATTATAATATATATAATAAAATATCATATATAAATATATACTATAATAAAATATTATAATGTAATATACAATAGAATATAATATATACAAATATAATATAATAAAATATTATCATGTAATGTTGCATTGTAATATATGTAATAAAATGTAATATAACATAATATGATATAATAAAATATTATAATGTAATATATATATATATATATAATATATAAATATATAATAAAATATAATGTAATATATATATATATATATATATATATATATATATAATATATAAAAATATTATATGATAAAATATAATGTAATATGTATATAATAAAATATAATATAATAAAATATTATAATGTAATATATAATATAACAGTATATATAATATAGTATAACTTTATATAATATTATAATATATAATATATATAAAAGTACAATATATTAAAATGTAATATAAAAAATATAATATAATAAAATATAATGTAATATATATATAATAAAATATAATATAACAGTATATATATAATATAGTATAATGTTATATAATATTATAATATATAATATATAAAAGTACAATTTATTAAAATATAATATAACATAATATATAATATAATATAATTCATGTTGGCTGGGTAAGACCAAAAAGAGAGACATATTTGGAAATATTCAGATTTTTAAAATACTTTTTATATCATTCTACCCCTGTGCAATATTTACAATGTTTTAAAGCAGAAAGGAAATCATATATCCCTATTTTATTAAATGATTCCAAGTTAAATATGAATAAATGACATCTTATGAAGCACACATACACCTTAAGAAGTATGACAATTTGCATGACAATTAAACATTGTAATTGTGAAAGCCCTAAAACAGAAATTAATCATCATTATTTGTTTGACAATTAATCGTCAGCCAGATTTCATAATTGTGACAGCCCTAGTCACCGGCGTTTGTGTGTTTGCAGTCGGAGCAGCTGTGGGCCGGTTTCGCAGATGCAGGTGAGCTGTGTATGTGGCACTGCAGGGATCTGACCAGACCCATAATCAGAATCCAGCTGAAAGACTGCACAGGTGTCGTCTGCATGATCAAAGTCAAGAAGCAGGTGAGGCATGCCACACATCTGTCTGTCACTCTTTGAAAATTCCAGAAGATAAAAAATAACATCAAATCTTTCTCTCTTTGAGATCTGGGTCGGTTGCCGCGGACACAGCAGCACAGGAAAAGCTCGCGGGAAAATCTACGTTCTGAACATTGACCGTTGCACAGTAGAGAAGGAGCTGGTGGCACACACGGACAGCGTTCAGACGCTGTGTTCGGCTGAAGATCGTTACGTGCTCAGCGGAGCCGCGCAGGAAGACGGCAAAATCGGCATCTGGAAAGTGGAGTAGAAACCAGCAGGAGCACGATTAGTTTCAGACTTTAAAACAGGATATTATGGGATATAATCTCAATAGCATATGAAGATCAATCTTCCGTTTCTAACAAGTGGGCCAGTATGCATTAGAAAAATGTTGTGAGGCATTTCGGAGTTGATCTGCTCTTAATATCAGAAGCCAATATAAACATTATATAGACCAATATAAAGAAGACACACAGTGTAAACACACTCTGCCTGCTGAGAAATGTGCTGTATTACAAGACTGTGGATATTTATGGCCATCTCTCCATTATAAAGGGACAAAAAACATACAAGATTTGAGTAGTAATTTACTGTTATGGGAATATGAAGTAACGTTCACTACATAACTATTACTAAAAGTCAGTATTGAAGGGAAAGACACTATTTAACACTAGTACTTTTTATTATGAATCAGCAGTGTTATTTAAGTACCTCTGTCATTATGAAAGACTTCCTCTGGAGCTAAAATACTAGCGACCATTTAAATGTTTTTAAGTGTTTTAAATATTAATGGGCATGAAAAGGGAAGCCTTGTTTTAGAAATCTTTTTTTATTTACGAATTGTAAGCCAGTCAACAGATTTTTCCTTGGGGCTCATTATAATTTCAGCATGTCATAAATGTGATTTGGCATACAACTTCCCCCTCTATAAACAAAGGGCCACATGATGCCATTTTACAAATGTGAAATTGCACTTTACTGTTTGACTCTTATGTATCAATAGTAGTGAATAGTTTAGGATATACAGGTAGTTTGTTTGATTTTTTTTTTTTTTACAAACTGTATGAAGAAACTACTTTTTACATGCATATGAAACGTAAAGAGCTTTTATAAATACAGTATCATACATTGTACTGTCCATATTTAATATATAATATTCCAAAATGATTTTAATTGACATTGTTTTTATTTTGAAGCTTTTTACTCTTTTGTAACGAGTTCATAAATGTCATTTTTGAGACTAGTGTTTAGATTATCATTTTGTAAGAAATTAACTTAAAGGGTTCACTAAGTACGGCTCTTACTCGTCCCATCGGTCCTAGAAGTAGTTTGTGGTTTTGGACTCTATACTGACACCTATTGTCCTGGAGTGCTGTCGCTTCAAACCAAGCGTGTTTGTTTATTTTCTGTGTTTTTATCCGTCTCATATTACACACATCCCTATAATGGACATTCTTCTATCCAATCCAAACGAATCTTCGCGCCCTGTTGCACTCCGGACTGTGACCGGACAGCCGCGACTTGCGAGCTCTCGGCCGGCTGAACACCGCTTTGCGCTCGCGTTTGGTTAACCATGACTTGCGCCGTGAGAGCTGCAGGTCGTAGCTGTTTGTTTAATCACTCCAGCAGGGACCTCTTGTTTGGACATTTTATCTGTCCACTTTTACTCATTTTGTTCGGACTGTCTAGTGGATCACACTCCTGTTTATCAATCCCGTACCATCACTAGCTATGCTTCCATCCAAGTTGCGAATTTAATTTATGCGGAAAAAACGTATCATCGCAAAAACAATGTCCGAATAAAGCCGTGTTTCCATCCAAGGGTGTTCAAAAGGATGAAATCGTCACTTCAGGAGAAATTGTAGCCACTGTGAGTGTTTTTATTTATTTATTTATTTATTTATTTTTGGTTTTCTCTCCAATTTGGAATGCCCAATTCCCAATGCGCTCTAAGTCCTCATGGTGGCGTAGTGACTCGCCTCAATCCGGGTGGTGGAGGACGAATCTCAGTTGCCTCCGCGTCTGAGACCGTCAATCCGCGCATCTTATCATGTGGCTTGTTGAGCGTGTTACCACGGAGACGTAGTGCGTGTGGAGGCTTCACGCTATTCTCCACAGCATCCACGCTCAACTCACCACACGCCCCACCGAGAGCGAGAACCACATTATAGCGACCACGAGGAGGTTACCCCATGTGACTCTACCCTCCCTAGCAACCGGGCCAATTTGGTTGCTTAGGAGACCTGGCTGGAGTCACTCAGAATGCCCTGGATTCGAACTCGTGAACTCCAGGGGTGGTAATCAGCATCAATACTCGCCGAGCTACCCAGGCCACACTCTGAGTGTTTTATTAATAAATTACTGGCGGTTTAGAGCGCGCAGACAAAACACTGTAAAGAACTTTGTCTCATATTTGGGAGCGACAGCACGTCGCACACTTCTGAGCACTATATATATGTGCATTCATACATCCTTATGACTATACCGTGCGGATCTATAGGATATTTTTCAAAAGTGCCAGTAAACCTTCTCTTCCGTACAGTTCAAGTTTGTTTTCGACATATTTGCTCCGCAAACTCTTTGCAGACTTTGGATTTTCTAGACACCATTATTTCAGGATGACTGGAGCATCATTTCAGATGTGGTGATTGGCCCGCCGAGTTATTCAGTCACATGACCTTTTTGATGCACAACTTTTATTCCTAACCAATTCAAGAGGAGTTTATTCAGTAAATGCGTTTCTATCATAGTTTGTGCGTATTTCTTCTTATCGAATAAAAAATATATCCACCTCAAGCGAGCATATAATTTTCTATGTGCATTTTGGAGATTTATTCGCATCTTGGTGTTTCCATCCAACAGTTTTAATGCGATATCCCAAAATACGCATAAGAAAAAGTTGATGGAAACATAGCTGCTGTCACCATTGATGACCACTGTATGACAGTGTCATGTGTTGTGAACATGGCAGCCCCCATGAGGGGACGGCCTGCTCCATGTAAAATGAAACAACTTTGATAGAGTTTATGACTCAAATCTTCATCTCATGTGTGTACATCATTTTCAACATATTTCTAAAAAATGCTTTGTGTAAAAAAAAATTTCTTTATATAATAATTATAAAATTCACTTGAACTTTGTAATTTTCTTTGGTTACTTTCATCCTATTCAGAGTAAAAATAAATGAAATAAATGACTAAGTTGAGCCGAGATGTTTTTTTCCAAAAAATTTTTACTCCCTAAATAAAATGTTAATTAAAATTGTAATTGATATATATATATATATATATATATATATATATATATATATAATCAATTACAATTTTAATTAACATTTTATTTAATATATATATATATATATATATATATATATATATATAGTGTGTATATATATATATATATATATATATATATATATATATATATATAATTAAAAGTTATTTATTTTTTATTTATTTAAAAAAAATTTATTTAAATAAATAAAAATGTTATAATGCATGGGTGACCATTTAGAACTCTATACATGATAAAAAATG
Organism: Myxocyprinus asiaticus; assembly: GCF_019703515.2. NCBI lineage: Eukaryota > Metazoa > Chordata > Actinopteri > Cypriniformes > Catostomidae > Myxocyprinus > Myxocyprinus asiaticus. Next base: position 41,629,149 of record NC_059377.1, on the reverse strand, counting down.
TATTGTAGATGTAGTGTATTAAATAAACAAATAGTACATTTCATACTTTTTATGTAAAGTCATATACACTCATATTAGAGTCAGTATAATATACAAAACCACTGTAATATAGGCTGAAACGTGTTCAATACATGTTAAGCTCAATCGACAGCATTTGTGGCATAATATTGTCTTTTTGTCTTTAAAAAAAGCAAAAATCTGTGTTACAGTGAGACACTTACAATGGAAGTAATTGAGTCCCATTTACTTCCATTGTAAGTGTCTCACTGGAACCTCAATTTTTGCTTTTTTTAATTTAAAGAAAAACTTTTGTGGTAATCAACATTATGCCTTAATATAACTTTAAGCAAAAATTACTTTTGTAATTTTTCATCATTTATTTTACCCCTTAAGAATTGTATTTGTCTTCCAAAATGTAACTTTCTAGTACTGTTGTGAGCCACTAGAAGGCAGCCTCATTTTATTGATCTGATGGAGCAACTGAATATGAGTCCTGCTTGCCATTTTCTCATCTTATGAAGTCAAACTGAGAGTGACAGAGCTGTCAGTGCTGTACAGATCTTTATATGCTGGAAAAGATGATTTCAGGTGCACTGAATTAATAAATAGAACTGCAATGAGAAACAATAAGTCAAGAAATTCAGCCACTGTGTTATGTGATTTGACAGCTTGATTCTTTGCAATTCCAATCATTTTCTAGTGTTATTGTTTTCCCATTGGGATATCTCAGGAGACAAATTACACGTTTTGTTTCATTGAGTGCCATAGAAACTCCATCTATGGATTAGAGATTACAGTTTATCCTCACAATCTCTTGAGATCAGGACTCATGCTGTTTTAATCCTGTCTATAACCTCTCAGCGCTCTTATCAAAGTGTGTCGAGGAATTATGGCCATCTGGATTAATTCATCTGTCGACAGATCCAACACACTGACCTATAGAGCACATTTAAAGAGATATATAACACTCTTTTATTGATACGTTCAGACGTATTATAATATGTTATGAAGAACATTAAATTGAATGTGGTTAGGAGTATCTGTTTCTTCTGGAGTTTATGCTGTTGGACTTTTGACTTAACGCTTTGTAGTGACTGAGATTTAACTAAGGCTTTCAAAGATAAATTATACTCTAAAACATGTTTGTCTTGTAAACAATGAATGCATATGAAAATTTGGCATTGTTCAAAGCTCATTTTCCAGGTCAAAACAGAATAAAGGTTTCAAATCTGATTTTTTATTTTATTTGTGGCATGGGCAGTAAAACAGACACAAATCACTTTCACTTTCTCTTTGTTCTTTGATCATTTTATCCAGAATGGGTTTTTCAGAGAACTTGTTCCTGCCTAGACCTGACTGATTTAGGTGGGTCCACAATGAGTTTATAACTACTATGTACAGCAGGGCTATTCAACCTCACTGACAAATGGGCCAGATGGAAAAAATCTTCGGGGAATGGGGGCCACGCCAGGATATATATATATATACAGGTAAAGAGACAAAAAAGTGCTTTCAAAATTGGTCCATTACAGAAAGAGTAAATCAGACTGGTGAAACTAAAAACGTATGACTTTTCAAATTTCTTGACCAAATTAATGAATAGATCTTTTCTGTTGCTCCGAACTTACGCTTGTCAGTCGTCCATGATTTTACATCTTTAATCTTCCCCTTCCGTTAAAATTACGGATAATAATTATTTGTGGCGCAACCTTTGAAAGCGTATAAAAACGCGGCACACATGCATGAGACACTGTAAAACATCAAGACAGGGCGTGATGTCTGTTTAGCGCAAGTTTACAATTGAAAAACAACGTGTACAGACACAAAACTTGTTCGATGTAAACAGCCCCCTGGACAACTGACAAACTCACGTGTGCCACTGAAAATTTCAAACGGGCCGGATTTGGCCCGCAGGCCGCCAGTTGAATAGGCCTGATGAACAGGATTACGAAAGTCAGCAATGCTGATGTGCTTTCATCTGACATCACACTGTTCCCAGATCAGCATAAAGGAACAATACTCATGCAATCATAAAAATACGCTGACATTCATACAGTATTCACACTTTAGGGTTTATTTAAGACTGAAATAAATATGACTACCTCCCCCTGGAGTCGCGAGTTCGAATCCAGGGCGTGATGAGTGACTCCAGCCAGGTGTCCTAAGCAACCAAATTGGCCCGGTTGCTAGGGAGGGTAGAGTCACATGGGGTAACCTCCTCATGGTCGCGATTAGTGGTTCTCGCTCTCAATGGGGCGCGTGGTAAGTTGTGTGTGGATCACGGAGAGTAGCATGAGCCTCCACATGCTGTGAGTCTCCGCGGTGTCATGCACAACGAGCCACGTGATAAGATGCATGGATTGATGGTCTCAGAAGCAGAGGCAACTGAGACTTGTCCTCCGCCACCTGGATTGAGGTGAGTAACCTCATTGGGCATGCCAAATTGGGAGAAAATGGGGATTAAAAAAAATATAATAAATAGCCAGCATGAAGAGTTTTGTTTTAAATACCAAAAACATACAGCAGTTAATATGTGACATGATGTGACTAATTTTTATTATTAACACAATCCACCATGCCACTTGATTTATTATTGCCATTTGACACCATATTTATGGTGCATTCTCTCAAAATCATATTTTTTTAACCTAATGATTATTATCTGTACTCTCTCAGATGGTCACTGGCACCCTATAGAGACCACACATAACTGCCCAACTCAGAGTAAAATACAGTTACTCCATTGTATCCAGGCATGTTTCTCCCAGTGTAGTGGAATGTCCAATTCACGAATGATTCGTTCTTATGAATCGATTCTTTCTTATGATTCGTTCGAGCCGATTCGTGAAGCGTTCACTCAGCGATGACTAATTAATTAGCCCTAAACCTGTGGTGGGAATAAAATTATTTGGAATAATTAATATAGAATATTGTTAATTAGTTGTTGTTGCTTAACTAATCATATTAAACCTATTAATTAGCCTTAATAGAATTACAAATGGCAATTGTGGTTTAGTTGCTTTTCTGATTGAAGCCTTCTCAGAGGATTATCGTTTGATCACATTATTGTTTCCAAATTAAGATCGAAATTCCATAAACATTACATTGGGATTTTTGACAAGAGCTCGAACAATACATATTTAACATAATCTACATCATGTCATCGGAAATATAATGATAAACAGCCATTTAAAAAATGTATTTTGCATTATGGATCACTAAACAAATCAGTTTATTGAACCGGTTCTTTGAACGCGAACGTATCTATTTGAATGGTGCCGTTACCAGACTCACAAAAAAAGTAACTAGTATCACCCTTTTGGACAAGGTTAATCTCGTCAACGAAATCACTGACGAAAACGTTAGTTGATGAAGGGTTTTTCGATAATGAAAATGAGACGAAAAAGATGCATCATGACAATAATTAAACGATTTTATTAAAGCAAATGACAAAAAAAAAATATTACTGCAAGATATTAAATGTGCAATATACAAACAGCAGAAAAAATATCTAGAGAAACATTTGTTTATAGAAGAATATATTAGACATGGATGCATCTAATCCAATAATCCAGTATGTTGGGGATTTCCCGGTTTGAGCTGCGGGAGTTGAACATGCAGAAATCTGACTGCCCGCCAGATTCTGACTCCCCGCTACCGGATTGGCCTTTATCCCTAAAAGCTCAATGCTACACCCAACCATAACCCTTACCTCATTGGTCCCTACCCCTAAAGCCCATCCCTACACCTACCCTTAAACATAAGGATACTAGTGGGAGTCAATATTCGGGCAACCAATAATCCTCTCAGTAGTCCGAACTGTCCTTTGTAGTCTTCTGATGTCTGATTTCATAGCTGAACCAAACCAGACAGTTATTGAAGTGCAGAGGACAGACTCAGTGACCGCTGAGTAAAACTGTATCAGCAGCGCCTGTGGCAGGTTGAACTTCCTCAACTGGCGAAGGAAGTACAACCTCTGCTGGACCTTTTTCACAATGGAGTCAATGTGGGTCTCCCACTTCAGGTCCTGTGAGATGGTAGTGCCCAGGAACCTGAATGACTCCACTGCTGCCACAGTGCTGTTCAGAATGGTGAGGGGGGACAGTGTTGGGGGGTGACAGGTCTGTAGTCATTAAGTCCTGTGATTTTTGGTTTCTTTGGGACAGGAATAATGATTGAGTGTTTGAAGCAGCATGGGACTTCACACTGCTCCAGTGATCTGTTGAAGATCTGTGTGAAGATGGGGGCCAGCTGGTTAGCACAGGATCGAAGACACACTGGTGAGACGCCATCTGGGCCTGAAGCTTTCCTCGTCTTTTGTTTCCGAAAGACCCGGCTCACATCATCTTCACAGATCTTAAGTGCAGGTTGAGTAGCAGGAGGGGGGAGGAGGGGGGTTGCAGGAGGTGTTGGTGTTTGTGTGAAGTGAAGGTCAGAGTGGGTGTGGGGTGTGAGATTGGGCCTTTCAAATTTGCAGTAGAACACATTCAGGTCGTCAGCCAGTTGTTGGTTCCACCACAGGGTTGGGGGCAGGAGTCCTGTAATTCGTAAGTTGTTTCATGCCACTCCACACTGATGCAGGGTCATAAGCTGAAAACTTGTTTTTTCAGCTTTCAGAGTATCTTCTTTTAGCCACTCTAATTTCCTTATTCAGTGTGTTCCTGGCCTGATTGTACAAGACTTTATCCCCACCCCTGTAAGCATCCTCTTTGGCCTGACAAAGCTGCCTGAGTTTTCCTGTAAACCATGGTTTGTCATTGTTGAACTTTAAATAAGTCCTAGTAGGAATGCACATATCCTCACAGAAACTGATATATGATGAAACAGTATCTGTGAGCTCATCCAGATTGGTGTCTGCAGCCTCAAAAACACTCCAATCCATGCAATCGAAGCAGGCTTGTAGTTCCCGCTCTGCTTCATTGGTCTCTTTACAGTCCTTACATTATAAGAACAAAGCAAATCTATCATTTCCCTACAGCTTCGGAGCTGCTGATCATTACTTTTATCAAAAGACAACAATAATAGTCTTATAATAATTATAAACGTCCATATGTTTTCATGTATAAAAAGCGTGTCTACATATCGACTGACTTCAGTAAAATGCACAAGTTTATTTTCTGCAATGCATTTCACGTAATGCTGCCAATCAAGAATGATATGCCGATAAATAACTCTCGTCTGTGTGTTCTTCATCTCTAGATCAACATCAATGCCAATAAAAAACATGGATAAATGAGCATTGTTGAAAGCAACTTTGTAGAAATGAACGGAGCCCCATTGATTAGACTGTCTGACTGACGGCCTATTACGTAAGGGTTGTTTCAGCTCATGAAACTCACTTGAGATTGGCTGGATTGTTCAAGTCAGCCCAAAGTAATAAAACGCAAAGAATACTGTATACACATCCACCATTTGGTCTCGATATGGGTTTAGCTTGAAAATGTGCAGGGGACAAAATCACCTTTTTAAAGAGTGCGGGGACGTGTCCCCCACGTGTCCCAGGACTGCTACGCCCTTGGGTTTATTGAACCGGTTCGTTGACAGAGAACCATCCGAGTTCCGATTCTCTGAAAAGAATTGGACTACCCCGGCACCAGTGGCTGCAGTTGTGAGCGCGACTCCTATGGAGTTATACTTGTGCCACAATTCTGCACGCACAAAATTAAATTTTGAGCACACAAAAAATTCTGCGTGTGCAAGATGATATTTTGAGCATGCATACAGGTATTTTGCACGCAGAGTGGGTTGGAAGAGAAAGCAAAACTTAAGAATTCTGAGCAAATTCACATTCAAATAAACTATTCAAGCGCAAAATTGACTTTTGTTTGCTCAAAATGAATTTATCTTTGCAAGTAGATACATTGCTTTACAAAACTGAGTTCAAGCGCATGCAGAATATATTTTTGTGCGATCAAAATATCATCTTGCTCGTACAGAATTAATTTTTTCCACTCAAAATATCATCTTGTGCATGCAGAAAATTTTTTTGCATTCAAAATACCACCTTGCATGTACAAAATAACTTTTTGTGCGCTCAATTTCGTCTTGTGTGTGCAGAAATGTTTTTGTGCTCTCAAAATATCATCTTGTGCATGCAGAATCTTTTTTTTTTTGTGCTCCATTTCATCTTGTGCATGCAGACATTTTTTTTGTGCGCTCAAAATACCATCTTGTGCATGCAGAAAAAACAATTTGCACTCAAAATATCACCTTGCATGTGCAAAATAACTTTTTGTGCACTCAGTTTCATCTTGAGTGTGCAGAACATTTTTTTGTGCACTCAAACTATCATCTTGCGCGTGCAGAAATTATTTTGCGCTCAAAATATCACCTTGCGCCTGCAAAATAACTTTGTGCACTCAGTTTCATCTTGCGTATGCAGAACATTTTTTGTGCGCTCATCTTGTGCATGCAGAATTTTTTTTTTTGTGCTCCATTTCATCTTGCACACGCAGAACATTTTTGTGCGTGCAGAATTGTGGCACATATATAACTCCATAAAGTGGCCGCAGTCGTGAGTGCGACTCAAGCGACGTTCATTCACTCGGGACTGGGAGGAGTGTGTGTGTGTGTGTGTGTGTGTGTGTGTGTGTGTGTGTGTGTGTGTGTGTGTGTGTGTGTGTGTGTGTGTGTGTGTGTGTGTGGAGCTGGAGTGGGCTGGGTTCTGCCCGTCAGCCATGTTGGAATGAGAGGGAATGAAAAGCTGGAATGAGAGAGAAACGGCTGGAGAAGACAGGAAAAGCGGGATTTGAACCTCTGTAATATTACCACAGATCGATCACAGCGCGCGAGCGACAGATTCCACAGTAAACGAGTGAGTAGCGCTCATTAATGTTTTCAATCATTTTTATTAAGTGAAAAAACAAAAACTGTCAGTCTGTCAGTAAATAGGAGGATTTCTGTGCTTGAACAGTACTGCCATGCGTTCACGAGGAATATTGACCAGATTGCATCGATTTAAATCCAATATTAATGCATTTGTGCGGGATCGCGCATTATTTGCGTTGCGCGTGAACACCCTTGATACTGTGTATGAATCATTCGATAAATTAATCATTAATTTGGGCTGAGTGTTCATGTTGAATTCAGTGTCAGAAGTTTATACTACACAGTATTATATTTGTCAAATATTCAGCACCACATTCCACAGCATACAGTATTTGTTGACATTGTGTTATTCCAGACAATAAGACAATAAGTTACACAAACAGAATGAAATATTTTAAAAGAACGCAGAATAAGTAAATAAGATTTATTAGTATGTAAAAAAGAGCGGTATGCTAGTTATAGACATGGTAGTTTAGAAAAATGAAATAATACATTAGATATAATCAGAGTGATATTATAGAGCAGAAACATCCATTCGAGATCATTTCAGTTTAAAATGTGAAAGGTGCAGTTACCACACTTACTAAAATATGCATAATTTCTTGGACATGGTACCATGGTAATATCAAGGTTTGTTTAGGGCGTACATAATGGTATTATCATGATTTTTTTAACATCTAACCACGGGAATACCAAAATCGTTTTTTTTTTTTTAGTATTGCAATTGCAAAAAGTACTTTGGTTCTTATATCCAGACTGATCTCACAGTGAAATCGGAAACAGTAGGCTGACTTTTCTTTAACTAAAATCGGTCCGTGTTTACCAAAATTCGAAACGCTGCCCCCAGTGGACAAAGCGGTAAGTGTTGTTAGGCATATGGGCACGTGCGAGCTCAGTTGTTTTGGTAAAATGTCCACAGAGGGGTGCCGAAAGTGAGTTGTGAAGCGATTTGTTTTCAGCTGTATAGCATGTATGCAGTAAAGAGGAATGGATATTTTATAAACTGACCCCTCCCCCCCCCCCCAAACCTAACCATCAGAGGAGTAAAATTGTAATGTATAGGGTTTTTCCTGCATTTAAAATTTTTCGTTGACCGCCCAAGCGGTTTTTTAAATTAAATTGTTTATTATGTTTGCAGGAGTGTTGGTTATTCATGTTTTTGAGACGTTACAGACATTACATCAGAAATTAGCATAATTAATTCTTATTCAAATTAATGGCCAGCATCATCCAATCACTGCCAACGATGTTCAAATAAAATGATACATTATTAATTCTGAATCTATGTACTGATTATCATTGTCTCATGTCTGTCAAACATGTTGAGTGATCCAAACATCATCTGCAGCCTGAAACTGAACTTTTGATCAGATTTTAGGAGTGAATGCACTTAACTGCATAGAGAGCTATAGGATGCTCCCTTGCTCCCTATTTAGTGAATGACTTAACCTCCAGTGTGCTGTCAGTCGGCACTGGTCTCAGAACAGTTAGAAATGCATCTTATTTTCATCCTAACTCCATATAAAGCCTCTGAAATCAACATTTTCCAGTTTTTGGATGCATCCATTTATTCTCAATGTGATAATGCACAGTGAATATATTGGATATTTTAACTGAAAATGAGCCTATAGTCCACGGATGTGGTCATTGTGTTTAACAGCGTGCCGTTTCGCGATACATCGCTCAAATTTTAAAAATGGCACATCGGATGAAACTAGAGACTCTAATCTTTTGACTCAAACTAGTTTCAATGTAAAAACGTAATTAGGTTTCTTAGATGTAGTTTTGTTGGCGTTTCTCCCAAAGACAAACTCTGCTGTGATCATCGCCATGTTGTTTGGTCACATGACTCTATACGTCGAAAGTTCAACCCTTTACTGACAGCACAGAGCCTCCTGAACTGAGATCAGTCAGTTTTAATGAAATGAAATTATGCATAGCCTATAGCTTAGCCAAAACATAATGTCCACGCATGAGCACACGATTCTGACTGCACTCATGAATAAAACATTTAGCTGATTTAGGACAGTGCTTGTGAAAATGTTTGTTTCCTACTCCAGAACATTCAAGAAATCTTTAGGAATATCTGAAGGCAAACAAGGCCAGTTTATTTCCTAATATCAAACATCATTCAAACAGAATGTATATTAGACAGGAGGAAAACATTGTCCATATTTTGCCATTAAGTCTTGGAGGTCCAGACTTTAAACCCCTTTATGTAATTATAGAAATAAGGTGTTAATTAAATTAAGTTCAGTTTAATTTCACAAAGCAATTTACAGTTAAAAATTCTGCATTGAATTCAAAAGGTTTCATAAACTTAAATCAAATCTATTGTAAACATGAAATAAAATGTAAACATGAAATAAAATGTATTAATTATGATATACAGTATATTAATTGAATGCATTTACAGTGCATCCGGAAAGTATTCACAGTGCTTCACTTTTTCCACATTTTGTTATGTTACAGCCTTATTCCAAAATGGATTAAATTCATTATTTTCCTCGAAATACTACAAACAATACCCTATAATGACAACGTGAAAGAAGTTTGTTTGAAATCTTTGCAAATTATTAAAAATAAAAAACTGAAAAAAATCACATGTACATAAGTATTCACAGCCTTTGCCATGACACTCAAAATTGAGCTCAGGTGCATCCTGTTTCCACTGATCATCCTTGAGATGTTTCTACAACTTGATTGGAGTCCACCTGTGGTAAATTCAGTTGATTGGACATGATTTGGAAAGGCACACACCTGTCTATATAAGGTCCCACAGTTAACAGTGCATGTCAGAGCACAAACCAAGCCATGAAGTCCAAGGAATTGTCTATAGACCTCCGAGACAGGATTGTATCGAGGCACAGATCTGGGGAAGGGTACAGAAACATTTCTGCAGCATTGAAGGTCCCAATGAGCACAGTGGCCTCCATCATCCATAAATGGAAGAAGTTTGGAACCACCAGGACTCTTCCTAGAGCTGGCCGCCCGGCCAAACTGAGCGATCGGGGGAGAAGGGCCTTAGTCAGGGAGGTGATCAAGAACCCGATGGTCACTCTGACAGAGCTCCAGCGTTTCTCTGTGGAGAGAGGAGAAACTTCCAGAAGAACAACCATCTCTGCAGCACTCCACCAATCAGGCCTGAATAGTAGAGTGGCCAGACGGAAGCCACTCCTCAGTAAAAGGCACATGACAGCCTGCCTGGAGTTTGCCAAAAGGCAACTGAAGGACTCTCAGACCATGAGAAACAAAGATTGAACTCTTTGGCCTGAATGGCAAGCGTCATGTCTGGAGGAATCCAAGCACCGCTCGTCACCTGGCCAATACCATCCCTACAGTGAAGCATGGTGGTGGCAGCATCATGCTGTGGGGATGTTTTTCAGCAGCAGGAACTGGGAGACTAGTCAGGATCGAGGGAAAGATGAATGCAGCAATGTACAGAGACATCCTTGATGAAAACCTGCTCCAGAGCGCTCTCGACCTCAGACTGGGGTGAAGGTTCAACTTCCAACAGGACAATGACCCTAAGCACACAGCCAAGATAACAAAGGAGTGGCTCCGGGACAACTCTGTGAATGTCCTTGAGTGGCCCAGCCAGAGCCCAGACTTAAACCCGATTGAACATCTCTGGAGAGATCTGAAAATGGCTGTGCACCGATGCTCCCCATCCAACCTGATTGAGCTTGAGAGATCCTGCAAAGAAGAATGGGAGAAACTGCCCAAAAATAGGTGTGCCAAGCTTGTAGCATCATACTCAAAAAGACTTGAGGCTGTAATTGGTGCCAAAGGTGCTTCAACAAAGTATTGAGCAAAGGCTGTGAATACTTATGTACATGTGATTTTTTTTTCTTTTCTTTTTTTCTTTTTAATAAATGTGCAAAGATTTCAAACAAACTTCTTTCACGTTGTCATTATGGGGTATTGTTTGTAGAATTTTGCGGGAAATAATGAATTTAATCCATTTTGGAATAAGGCTGTAACATAACAAAATGTGGAAAAAGTGAAGCGCTGTGAATACTGTCCGGATGCACTGTATGTAATAAACCAACTTCGAGCATTTGGATGACCATTTACGTCAGCCACAAACTCTGATGTAAGGGGGGAAATTCAGCCTCCAAATCGCACTCGTAACTGATTATGTGAACGCAGTTACTTTCTGGTTTCTTCGCGGGATTCGAACCTGGGTCTCCCACTCTGATGATGCTACGCGTTTCCAGTCGTACAATGACAGCGTGTAGGGCTGGGGTATTTTTAAAGTTGGCGCTTGGGCAACAGCATCCCGCCTCGAGTCAAGAACTGCCGGTTTAGTCTCCAGACTCTGACATCAGAGCTTCAGTGTAAATTATGTCTGGTTGTTATCTTTTATCTTCGAGTACAGCATTGTGATAAAGGGAGCTTCACCCGTGTGAATACAAATTTGGCCTACATAAACAGGATTCCATACGATACTTAAAGGAAAAGTTCACCCCCCGCCCAAATAAAAATGATTCTGTCATTATTTACTCACCCTCATATTGTTCCAAACCTGTATGACGGTGACAGAATTTTCATTTTTGGGTCAATTGCATATGTCTCTGTAAAGTGTTCTCTTAAAGGAACAGTTCACCATAAAATATCTTTAATGCTGTTGTTTTAGCTGCACAGGAAGAGGGGCTGTGATTTGAGTCACTATGACAGGATGTTTGTGTGTGATGGCATAGTGTTTAACTAAGATTGGTTTAGCAGGATGTAGCTACCTTGTAAAGTCCCTCAGGGTTTCAAGAGGAAAACGGCTTTTTCTTTGGGTACATTTTGAAACTATGCGTACATGTGTTTAGGAAAATGATGTCTTAGATCAATGTACTGACCCATTTAAGACTATTTTGTAGGTATTTTTTTGTGAATTTTGATAAACTAGTATGGAAGGATCGTAGTCTAATTATTTGCTCTTAAGGAATTGTAGTGGCCAAACTAAAAAGTCATAAAAACCATCTTACTAGTCATGATATTTATTTAATTTTATATCGGCAGAAAAATCATCGCTATAATATTGTAAATATTTTATTGAGGATCTGCATAAGGCTTCTTTTTTTTTTTTTTTTTTTTTTTTTTAAAGGTGAGATTTTATAGAGCATTTTTAAAAAAATATTTTATGTTAGTATACCAGACAGCCCTAATTCAGTGTGACAATTTATGTAATGTGTTTTTTTTTTTTTCCCTCCCCAATTTGGCATGCCCAATTCCCAATGCGCTCTAAGTCCTCATGGTCACGTAGTGACTCGCCTCAATCTGGGTGGTGGAGGACGAATCTCAGTTGCCTCCGCGTCTGAGACCGTCAATCCATGCATTTTTATCACGTGGCTTGTTGAGTGCGTTACCGTGGAGACGTAGTGCATGTGGAGGCTTCATGCTATTCTCCACGGCATCCACGTACAACTCTCCACGCGCCCCACCGAGAGCGAAAACCACATTATAGCGACCACGAGGAGGTTACCCCATGTGACCCTACCCTCCCTAGCAACCGGGCCAATTTGGTTGCTTAGGAGACCTGACTGGAGTCACTCAGCACACCCTGGATTCAGACTCGTAACTCCAGGGGTGATAGTCAGCGTCAATACTCGCTGAGCTACCCAGGCCCCCGATAAAGGCGATTCACTTCATTTGGGGATATTTTAATTATAATGTCCATTTTGCTTACATATGAAAGAGATTCTCTCACAGATAATGCTGTAAATTATACAGGGAATCTTCTAACTTGGTACATTACAAAAATATTCATTTTAAAAATTAAGAGCAAGGCCTGAACTATGCAGTTTAATTGCTATTTATTTAACAGATATAATAATCAACACAACCAATCTGACATAAACGTTAAACTACTCTACAGCTTAAATAATACACTCGTTTTAACAGAAGTGCTTTTATAAAATTATAAGCTTCACATTTCTGCCTTTAAACCCTCCAAAAATTGGCCCCATTGACTTCCATTGTAAGTGTCTCACTGTAACTTCCATTTTTGCTTTTTTTAAAGAAAAAGAGGGACGTGTCGAAATTAATTTTTGTGGTAATCAACATTATGCCACAAATTCTGTCGCTTGAGCTAACTTGTATTGAACCCGGAATATTCCTTTAATTTCTGAGAGCGTCCCATTGCAGTAAACAGTAGCTCCATTCACAGTGAGTGATGGTACATCTGTACTTACAATTTCCATTTGTCTGAATGCCTCATTCACCATCCGCAGAGGTAATCCCACTTATATTTAAGTCCAACATCTTACACAGATGTTGCTTTTATAAAAGTGTTCTGGACTGTGTTTTCTCCAGTTTTTGGAGATCTGGTTCTCAGCGTGAAGAACATTTCTTTGGATCTTGCCCAAGTGTATTTCCATACTGGACGTTTTACTTTAATTCACAATTATTAATCCTGGGTAATACCAGTCTGGGCCAAGTAAACCACCTGGGCTGCAACGTGTGTTCAGAATGCTTGTATAACTGGTGTCTTTGTGCAGGCTCTTGAGTTTCTTGTCAAACAGTTGAAGCCCGTCATTCTGCAGGAGAGCAGCGTTTTAAAGGCTGTACTGTGTGTTCAGGTCACGTTGGCAGGCTGGTTGGACATAAAGACCACTCCACAGGAAATAGGGTTTGAACTGCTTCTAGTTCTTGTGCCCTGGAGTCTTTCGGTAACACGCTGTGGCACCGGCGAGAGACCCGTCATTAGTGCAGAACAGGGGAGGATCGGCCATTGTGTGCTACTGGACAGGAAGTGACATGCAAACAATCTGTGTCTTATTCGCCAACCACCCGTTATCCAGTTTAATAGGCACTATATGAAAAAAACGCTATTTTCAGCACAAATACGGCATCAGCTTAATCAGATGATTTAATAGACCACTAAAACTCTTCAAAAATGAATTGAAATGTTCAGTTCTTTCCACTCCGAGTGCAAATCCAGAGCCAGATCTCTGCTGGTGGAAGCAGAAGGAAACATGTTTACATTATACAAAGGCACATGAACACAATGGCTACTGTTCTGTCTTGCGCTCCTGTGGGAATCTGTCTACTTCAGCACCTGCCTTCAGTGTGATGCTATTACAGGAAGTGATGGCATGCATACAGGAAGCCTCAGCGCACAGACCCAGGCTAATGTTCGGAATGGAATGCTAAAGCACTCTAGGGCTGTCAAATTAAAATTCGAAATTTGAATACTCGAAAAAAATGCACATTCGAAAGTTAAATCTGTGCATTCAAATTTTGGATGTGTGCCAAGCACTGACGATGACCAGATCGATCACATTCTTGCGCAAAAAAAGGCTAGACACTTTTTTTTATTTTTTATCCCTTTTTCTTCCAATTTGGCTAATACTTAGTAGGTCCTTGTGGTGGCACGGTTACTCACCACAGTCCGGGTGGTGGAGGACAAGTCTCAGTTGCCATCAATCCGTGCATCTTATCACATGGCTCGTTGTGCATGACACCGCGGAGACTCGCAGCATGTGGAGGTTCATGCTACTCTCCGCGATCCACGCGCAACTTACCACATGCCCCATTGAGAGAGAGAACCACTAATCGTGACCACGAGGAGGTTACCCCATGTGACTCTACCCTCCCTAGCAACCGGGCCAATTTGGTTGCTTAGGAAACCTGGCTGGAGTCATTCAGCACGCCCTGGATTCAAACTTGCGACTCCAGGGGTGTTAGTCAGCGTCAATACTCGCTGAGCTACCCGGGCTCCTACAAATACAGTTTAACAGAAAGCAGGTGTCTCAAGTTCTTTTTAATTAGACACAGCATCTAAAAAACAGTACTCCTGCACGAGATGCTGAATAAACAAAAACAAAGATGTTCGTCTAGCGCACGTTTACATAGAAGAACAAATGGATGGTTGCAAAAGCGTTCGGTGTGAACAGCCCTTTACAGTTGATGGAGGTATTTGGCCGTTGCATCTTGCTCTCTTATAAGCGTTTCTCAGAGTTTTTTAAAACACTTTGCCAGGAAAGGATTTCAATCTCGCGTTCAGTTCATTTCTGTTGTGTTCCATCTGTTTGAACAGGCCCTGGACTGGGCTTAGCTGAATACCACTGCTATCTGTGAATATTGTTACCCTACATACAACTGTACTGAATAAAAAGCAATGTGGTATTTCTATTATTATGAAGCTCGAGTCTGGGGTTGTATACTGCGGCATCAATGCAAGTGTAACACCATGTGAACTGTCTGTTGAAGCGTTTCCCCCCCTCATTTTACTTTTGGCATAACATTTGATAATATGGACCGATTCAAACTTTTTTATTTATTTATTTGATTAGTTGAAAATGGACTGCTCTTTTTTTTAACAGCAAGGAATGTTCTTTGCAATAATATAACATGGTGCTTAATGGTTTATGTGTTCAATGCGCCCTCTTGTGGACTAAGGAAACAGCGGCAATTTTAAAATCAGCTGACTTTAAAATACGAATTTAATTAGAATTTTGAAAATATTTATGGTAAAAATTCAAATGTACTTTCTGCACTAACGTACTGCATACTGCGCAGTATGCTTATTATTTTTGAAATAATGTAAAACGGTATGCAGTATATAACAGTAAAACAGTAGTGTGCTACAGTGTTGTCACATGACCTCTTTATTGTGCATTGGAGGTCGGCGAGTAGTGGAGTTTGTTGATACCGATAACTAAGCTGGTGGAAAAGCTGTTAACCGATAAATCGGCCGCTACATTTTTTTTTCATATTTAAAACATTTCAGAATCTTTTCTAACTCAGAAATAGAGGCTACAGGAGTGCAAAATGAATAAAATCCCAGGTGCAGTTTATTTTGCTACCAAAATCCCAATAACAACCATATAACAAAAAATAATATTTGGTCCATAACGCAGAAATTTTTAACATCTAATTCGATTTTTCAAGGCAGTTGGTTTGCATGCTTTTTCTAAGTAAACGTACTTATTTGGCTTAAGTAAACTGAACTTAATTTTTTTTTTAAGTAACGTTAACTAGTGTGACGAGGAGGAGGGCGCTGAATTAGCTGATCAGCGGGAGAGCGAGATAAAAGGGAGCCAGAGACGCCAGTTCGAGAGAGAGAGACGCACGCGTGTGTTCGTTTTATGTTTTATGTTGTTTTAAGTTTATGTTTAACATTAAATTTACGTTTACTGATCAGCCAGTTCCCGCCACCTCCTTGCCCGTCCTTTAACTGTTACAGTCCTCCTCCTCGTCACAAATAGTTACAAGTAAACTTAACTCATCTGTGATTAAAATATTTTTGTTTATATTTAATTATTTAAATTGGGTTATAGCACGATTTATACAGTACAGTGTGTTCAGAAAGTATTCAGACTCCTTCATTTTTTTCACAGTTTGTTATGTTGCAGCTTTATGCTAAAATGCTTTAAATAAAAAAAAATTCACGTCAATCTACACTCCATACCCCATAATGACAAAGCAAAAACCAGATTTATTGATTTATTGATTAATTTTTTTTATTTTATTTTTCTCCCCAATTTGGAATGCCCAATTCCCAATGCGCTCTAAGTCCTCGTGGTGGCGTAGTGACTCGCCTCAATCCGGGTGGCGGAGGACGAATCTCAGTTGCCTCTGCGTCTGAGACTGTCAATCTGCGCATCATTTTAAAGACAGCGGTGATGAAGCATTATTCACATCAGGTGTGCTTCATCCACCGCTGTCAGAACGAGGCTTGTTAATTATGCATCTCTTCTCACTCTCCTGCCCAACTTCCTTCGTGAGCCTGGCTGAAGTGGCCCTTAGAGGCAGGGTGACGATGACGAGAGGGAGGGGCGGATCATTCCGCCACAATATGCATTAAAGTGGGGATGATGATATGGATAAATGTTGATAATTACGACAGATATATATATATACAGCAATTCCCTATGTGGTGTCAGTGATTGATCTCTAGAAACCTCCAACGCTGCAAACAAACCCCCCCCCCCCCCAAAAAAAATCAGCGAACTATTGTTGATGGTTTTTTGCATATATCCAATAGTTCCAAAACTAACTATTGGTGCCATTTAATCAGCAAAAGGATAAAGGCCTATGCTAGGAATACTGCATAATCTTAAATATTGTTTTTAAATATTACTTCACATCACAGTCACTTACTTTACATTTATGTCACCTTTTTTTCCAAAATCCTAAAACGTTCAATTTATTTCCAGGTTTAAATTAGATTTTGAATCACAGATTTTCAGTGTGGATGCAGACTTTAAGACTCTGCTGCATCTCTTTGTAAAAAGACCCATTTTGCATTTTTCCTTCCTTTCTTGAAGTCTATGCTAATAACATGCAGTTATGAAGCTGTCATGTTGTCCTAGAGAGGTTTTAAAGTAAAGCTGACTCTGGTTTTCTCTAAATGCTCTCTGCATGTATCTGTGTGAAAGCGCTCGAGTCTCAGTGTGAAAGCGATGTCGTGTCTCTGTGACACATCCCTGATGTTTCTCCAGCTCTGTTTTAAGTTTTCCAGCAGCTCTTAAGAGGCTTAAACTGACTCTGACAGCAGTGCTAGTCTTTGAGACGTGTGGAAGGCACTCGTAAACTGAAACACAGGAGACAGCGCTGACTAAATGCTGATGCCTATTGAGACTTGCTTAAATTCACCCAAAAGCCTCCATTGTTTAGGTATAACAGCTGGTTTATGTCCCAGTGTTTTTAAAGATCTTTTAAAAACCCTCACGTCGTCGGTGTAAGAGTTGGTGTGTTTGATGTTTTGCTCTTAACAGCCTTTTCAATAGTTCTGTCTTTGTCAAACTAGGTGTGATGTGTCTTGATGTGCCTTACTAGAGTAAATGGACGCATTTTTAGTGCATTTTTGGTCTGTTCCTCACACAGAGCTATCGTATGTCTTTAGAAGACTTGAAATATAGCGCACTAGCAGTGAGTGTTTTTAGATGCTCACTTGCTGAAATGGTAAAAATGCTCTTTCTGGCTGGTTGTAAAGGCTCCTACAATGGAGGGAAATTACCTCATAGTTTATCACTGTGTCCTCAGGGCTTCAACACACACACACACACACACTCACACACACACACACACAAGCGCTCAGGCTTTAAAAGAAGTGACATCACTCCCAACCCACCCATGACCTCAGGAAGATTGTGTCCACACATGTTTTGAAATGATTAATGCTCTTTTTCTATGATTTTGTCATTTTTGCTTTTTGCACAGTCAACAGCAGGCACATCTGTCGACAGTGCATAAAGACGTGTGAATCGCTTTTCTTTAGTCTTAACCCTATACAGCGAGAGCAGCAAATTTTTTACATTTGGTCGATTCGATATCGATTCTCATCAGTTCGGATTGATCTTTTACTCTATGCGCAACCCTCCACTATAAGAGGAAATCACTCACATTTGCAACCAAATGTCACGCTATGTGACTAAAAATGAATATAAATTGGCAACTGGCTGGTAAATGTTTAGATTTCACTCAGTAAAACAGTATAGTGGTGGAGTATTCAGCAGTGAGATCCTTTCACTGCATGTTGAGAGTAAAAGTTGCTCCGTATAATGTGTGTCCAAAAACGAGATCCACGAGACCCGATTGTCTTTGAATAATGTCACTTTCAATACTCTTTCTGTTCTCTACATTCAGTTGTTCATCAAAAACAACAAAAAATAAACATTAAATTCATATCAAGCATAGTACAGATAAAATAATGCCATTCGAGTCTTTCTCTTGTTAACTTGCTAATTTAAAGACGCTGTTTACAGAACTGTCGGGTTTCCTTAAAGAGACAGTACGGGTTTTTAACACGTGTTCAACAAATCAATGTAAATATTTGTAAATAGAGATGGGATGATATATGGATTTTCGATATATCACGAACCAAAATAATGACAAACCATTTCATGGCATAACTTGAAACATAAAAAGAAATTTGCAACATTGTTTTCTGTCCATATGATCATAAATAAAATAAACCATCAAACATCATAATCTCTCTACTACTGCACTACTGCACTTTTTTTCTACACTGTTTACAGGGTTCACACAAGGTCCTTAAAGTGCCTGAATTTAGCTTTAATAAATTTGGAATAACTGGAAAATCACCTTGTTTAGATGAAAAGTGCTTCAAAGCGGATCATTTCCTCCGTGTAATGTGTGTCCATCAAAGATGAGGCGACTCCACTTTCATTGAATGTGTCTTAACATCCTTTCTGTTCTTTACAGTCAGATAAAAAAGTAAAAAGAAATATACATTTTAATCTCGTTGATGTTCGCTGAACTGGAATGCTGTGAGTCGCTCGAACTCTTAAAGTGACAGTAACCTTTTAAGCGTTTCTTATACAAATGAATGTAAACTCAATGTTATTACTTGTAAATTGTACACATTATTTCAAACAGTGAAAGCTCATATTTCATAATATAATATTAATTAATATAATGTAGAAATTTTGATTAAAATAATGATGACAAACAAATAATTAAAATATAAATATACACTTTCAAATACTTTTTTCAGGACAGGATTTCTTCAGTTCTGTTGCTTGTTCTGCACCTGATCAGCCTCGTATCGTATATCGAACCGAATCGCGAGATAACCATATCGTCCCATGCCTACTTGTAAATAGTGCAAATTATGCAATTAAACAAATAAATTTAACAAAATATAATATATCCAATATAATATCATGTCTA
Source organism: Myxocyprinus asiaticus (assembly GCF_019703515.2). Lineage (NCBI taxonomy): Eukaryota > Metazoa > Chordata > Actinopteri > Cypriniformes > Catostomidae > Myxocyprinus > Myxocyprinus asiaticus. The sequence goes on along the minus strand of NC_059377.1, from coordinate 41,609,688 downwards.
TTGATTAAATACATGACTAAAATGTGACCAAAATGATGAAAAACTAATAAGATATAATTAGTCAAATTAATATTTTCATACTATATCTTGTTAGAAGGTTCCCTGTGTAATTAACAACATTAGCTTGGAGAAAACGTATTAAATATGTCAGCAAAAGGGACATTATATCTGAGATATACCCATATGAATCGATATCGAATGGAGAGCTTGTGAATTGGAATCGAATCAGGAAATCTGTATCGATACCCAGCCCAATGATCCAGGCTATTATAATACGCGTTTCAGAGGAAGATATATGAGTGCTCTATAGCAGTGGTTCCCAACCCTGTACCTGGAAACCCCCCCCAACACTGCACATTTTGTATATCTCCCTTTTCTGACACACCCAGTTAAGGTCTTGGAGTCTCCACTAACGAGCTGATGAGTTGAATCAGGTGTGTTTATTTAGGGAGATATCCAAAATGTGTAGTGTTGGTGGGGGGGTCTCCAGGAACAGGATTGGGAACAACTGCTCTATTGGACGCTGGATTTGAGCAAGTTTTGTGAGGTTCCTTAATTACATTTGTTTAAACTAGATATCTGCGTATTTGCAGACGGTATATGATAGAAGTTGTGTTCATATTTGCATTTTTATCATTAGACAAGGCAGTTTAAAGTTACGGGAATGAGAGACAGGGAGAAATGCATAGAAAAGGATAAAACGTAAAGCTGAACACTGCATGAGCGGTGAACAATGACAAACATTGTCAGCAGTAATGTGACATCACTCTAGTGCTCTAGAAAGGTTGTTTATTAGTAGAATGACACGCATTTATATGCTGTGAGTCAAACATCCCTCTGTAAATACAGCACAGATACTGTATATAACCACTTTCACAGCACTCAGAGACTGGAGAGAGTTGTGCAAAAACATATGTACAAAAACAGTGTGCATTTACAATGTGATATAAAATAATTTTGCCATTTTTAATGATGAAATAAAGAGCAAAGGATGTGCTTTAAGTGTGTAATTGAAGCTTTATCTGTGTATTTTGTCATTCTTGTGCAGCCCCAGAGAATGTTTGGGAATGTATGTAGTTCGGTCTTCCAAGCCGGTTACCTCAAAAGTTGGCGTACGAGGAGTAAATGAGGTGTAAGTGTTCCTGGGAAGTTTCTGCTTACGAGTTCGGATGAATATCTTAAAAACAAGACAAGGATTAGCATATTTAACAAAATTTTCCCAGCTCAGAAGTCTATGTTTATTTAAAATTTGACAGCTGTGAAAGGTGTTAGGTTTCTGATCTAGAACTTTGAGGGTACGTTTATATAAAATTTCAAGTGGCTTCATTGTCGATTTGTTAGCCTGTGCCCTGTTTGTCAGACAATATGTGAAATGTGGAATGATCATGATGTTTATATATATCATAGCTGATTCATAGCTCAGTGATTTTCTGATAAATCTAAAATTACTTGAATTAATCCTAACTCGTTGGCATATTTTTTTTTTACATGAGTTTTTTTATTTTATCCCCTTTTTCTCCCAATTTGGCATGCCCAATTCCCACTACTTAATAGGTCCTCGTGGTGGCGCGATTACTCACCTCATTCCGGGTGATGGAGGACAAGTCTCAGTTGCCTCCGCTTCTGAGACCGTCAATCCACACATCTCATCACGTGGCTCATTGTGTATGACACCGTGGAGACTCACAGCATGTGGAGGCTCATGCTACTCTCCGCAATCCACGCACAACTTGCCATGCGCCCCATTGGGAGCGAGAACCACTAATCGCGACCACGAGGAGGTTACCCCATGTGACTCTACCCTCCCTAGCAACCGGGCCAATTTGGTTGCTTAGGAGATCTGGCTGGAGTCACTCAGCACGCCCTGGATTCAAACTCGGTGACTCCAGGGGTGGTAGTCAGCGTCAATACTCGCTGAGCTACCCAGACCCCCTTTTTTACATGAGTTTTAAAGGAAAGATTAGAATCATTCCAGACACCCAGATACTTAAACTCAGTCACAACTTGCAACTTTTGCCCAGATATGATTATATCTGGCTCTGGAGTAGTGCATGGCCATTTTGAAAAAAAAAAACAAAAAAACATACCAACAGTTTTGGTTACATTTAGCTTGAGACATGATTGATTTAGCCATGTTGTAATATGGCTCATTGCGCTAATAAGATTAGAAGCAACTTGCTCCTTTGTGCAACCGTATGCATAAATGACTGTATCATCTGCATATAACCGGATCTCTACATCAGGACAAACAGAAGGCAGAACATTAGTGTAAAAACTAAATAAAAGTGGTCCGAGGATAGATCCTTGTGGGACACCGGTAGGGGTGTTAAGAACAGTGGATTTATGATTATGAACCTTCAAATATTGTGTTCCATTTAAATATGATTCTATTCATTTACGTGAATTGGCTGAAACATTAAAGGAAGATCGTTTATTAATAAGTATTCTATGGTTTACCGTGTCAAAAGCCTTTCTGAGGTCAAGAAAAACAGCCCCTACAGTACTACCCTTATCCATCATTGATTTAATCTTTTCCATGCATGGGATGCAAGGTAATAGAGTTGTTATTTAAATAAGAAACTATCCGCTCTGACACCCACTTCCCCACCACCTTGGATACAACAGGCAGAATGCTAATAGGCCAATAGTTATTGATAAGCTGGGGGTCACCTGCCTTAAAGATTGGCAATACAATAGCAGTTTTCCATGTAAAACCCCTTGAGAGATTGAGAGGTTAATGATATTTGTGATGGGTGAAGCCAAGGACTCTTTCAAAGACTTAAGCATTATAGAGTCCATACCATAGCAATCTTTGGCTTTGGAGGTATTAAGTGAGTTAATTATCCTTATTACATCATGCTCAGAGATGTTACTTAGACTGAACGGGGGTTTGGAGGCATCCACTAGTACTCTGTCATTTATAGCTGTAAAACTCTGTGCAATCTCAGCAACAGTTCACCCAAAAATTACAATTCTGTCGTAATTTTATCACCCTCATGTCGTTCTAAACCCGTATGACTTTAGCTGTGTCCCAAATGACACAATATACACTATGCACTCAGCCATGTAGTGTATGTACATTCAAAGTGTCCCAAATGGAAAACCAGCTGTGTCAGCTGGCGGAAATGACATTTCGAACGCAAGCGATTCGTTAGCCAAATTCAGTTCAACACTTATGTGACAAGGAGGAGGGCGTGGCTGGCCCGTGAGGGTGCACGCCTGGTGCTGAGTTGCCCCAATCAGTGGGAGAGAGGGATAAAGAGGAGCCAGGGACACAGCTCTGTGTCTCTCTCTCTCTCTCTCTCTCTCTCTCTCTCTCTTTGGCGTCCCCAGCTCCTCCTTATCTCTCTCTCCTGCTGATTAAGGCAACTCAGCACCAGGCGTGCAGTCTCACGGCCCGGACACGCCCTCCTCCTCGTCACAACTTATGTTAAATAACGTACATATTCAAACAGCGTGGGGTGATGGTAAAGCATTCAACTCACATTTGTAAGGTGCTATATCCATGAAGTTTCGCTATAGTTGCAACACTCACTGTGAATTACGAAGTTCTGCTATGCAGAGCAAGCAGCGACCACTGAGTGCATGAAGTGTCCAACAATCTACACTCCAGATGTGTCTTTGGTTTTTTTGGCCTGACAGACTAATACCTCCACCACCACTAGTGGACGCTGAAGACCTGCGGGCAACTGTCACACCACAGTACTCCCACTATCATAGATCTGTTGTTTATGAGCACAGACATGACACTGGCTTACCTAAACACTCTCGAACACTCACCCGTCTGCATGTGTCTTGACTCAAGTCGTCTGTCTTAAAGGGAAGGAGCTGACAGGAGGTCAACGTGTGTGTCAGGAAGGTTAAGAATGAAAGAAGCTTGACCACCTTGAGTCTTTACTTTCTAACAAGACCAAGGCCAAACACAGAGACTAATGAATGCAAGTGTTTGTCTGCAGTCTACACTGCAAAAAAAAAAGAAGACTTTTTTTGCACAATAAATTGGTATAAAATTAAGTAGAATCTACTTAACGGTAACTTTATGACATAATATTGATTAAAGTGACTAAATTTGAGGTCTGGGTATCTCAGCGAGTATTGACGCTGACTACCACCCCTGGAGTCGCGAGTTCGAATCCAGAGTGTGCTGAGTAACTCCAGCCAGGTCTCCTAAGCAACCAAATTGACCCGGTTGCTAGGGAGGGTAGAGTCACATGGGGTAACCTCCTCGTGGTCGTGATTAGTGGTTCTCGCTCTCAATGGGGCGTGTGGTAAGTTGTGCGTGGATCGCGGAGAGTAGCATGAGCCTCCACATGCTGTGAGTCTCCACGGTGTCATACACAACGAGTCACGTGATAAGATGCGCGGATTGACGGTCTCAGAAGCGGAGGCAACTGAGACTTGTCCTCCGCCACCCGGATTGAGGTGAGTAACCGCACCACGAGGACCTACTAAGTAGTGGGAATTGGGCATTCCAAATTGGGAGAAAAAGGGGGGGTTTACTTACAAATCATATGTACGTGGTACTTAAATATACTTAGTAAAATTTAGAGGAGCATTTTATTAGAACATTTCAATTCAAACTTTCCTTTTAAACACACGTTTAACCCTGTAAAGCCTGTCGTATGAAAGAATTGTCAGAAAATTATAATTTTTTGACATTAAACTTTTTTTTAGTACCATTAAAAAAAAATATACATACAAAATATAAAAATAAATAGTAAAAAATAAATATATATATATATATATATATATATATATATATATATATATATATATATATATATATATATATATAATATTTATTTATTTATTTTATTTTAATTTGTTTTTAAATGTATCATATTTGATACATTAGGCTTTAGAGTTAATTTTCTCCTCCATTTAGTTTCCCATTTGGTGTTTTTACTCATTTTCTTCCATAGCATTTCAATGTTTATTTTCTGCCACATTAGTTAATTAAATCTCTTTTTCCTGTCCTTTTGACTGAATTTGTTAATATATTTCGATTGAAATCACTGCACCAAGTTTTATTTCAGTAATCTTCCTTATAATATTTTGACTGTCCTGTTTCATTTTCTACATAGATTAAAGGATGTAGAGGCATGCATATCATATATACGTTCATTTATTTGTCTATTACAGCGTGTCATATTTTAAATTTGTCATATTTGAATTCTGAGATACCTTTTTGCCCTTTAAAAAAAGATTTAACACACTGTATAACACTTTTTTTTTTAAAATTATAACAAAGTTTACTATTTAGTCTTTCAAGAGGAAAGAACAATAATATTATAAATATAACACTTTGTAAATATCAGATAAATAGTGCTAATGGCATGTTTAACCCATAAAGCCTAATGTATCAAATTTGATACACATAAATTGAACATTGTAATTTATTAACTTCAACATTGTGCTTTGAAACAACAATAGGCTAGTTTTATAAAGCAAACATTTATTGCCAAAAAATGTCAATAACTTTAATAATAATGTTATTATTAAATAACGTTTTAAATAAGCTGTCATTTATCTCAACATAGTCACTTTTCGCCACCACCATTTTTTAACTGACTGATTTTAAAAATTAAAACCATTTTTTTCCCCCACAAATAACCAGTAGATAGTGCCATAAACGTGCATACCATAGGTTGTTTGGCTCGTCAGCTTGAACAGAGATAGAGAGTGAAACAGGAGCCGTCAAACATTGTGCATCATATTTGATACACACAGTGTTATAGGGTTAATCATGTATCGCATGACATACAAAAGTCTTCCACAGGGAAACTTAACGCATACTATGTAGTCTATAAGCCAACATTACCTTGCATTACAGGCGATAGAATCATTATACAGAGCTGCACACGCTCACTTAATGTTAACAATTAAACACGATGATGGTAACAATTAAAAGATAATTTTTTGATCATGAACGGGTTATTTTTAGTAGAAAATGTCGGAAGTAAAAATCTTGCAAGCTCATTAAATATTCAATATTAAATATTCGGTGCATGCTGGGAAAACCAGCTTCGAAAAGAAAAGGTTTATTATTTTATTTACTTGTGAAATTTACTCAAATTGGCCAAGAAATATGACAGGGTTTTCTACTTTAGGATTGATTAAGGCCCTGTGATTTCCACGTTGTGGAAAATACAGACGGAATTGTGGAATCCAGTCATAAAAACGGAATTAGCCCTAACTATAAAATATGGAATGTCATGGAATTTGACATATTTGGGATAAATTTAATGTATAAACGCACAATTAACCATATTACAATCATGATATGTTCTAGTGTGATTAAACCACAAAAGGCAGAGATATAATTAAACAAATAGCCTATATGAGCTGCGTGCTTCAACAGTAAGTGAATATGAGAAGCGACTGCTTATACACTAACCGCATCATTAACATCACGTGCGCTCTGCCCTTACGAAAATTGAGACTTCATGGCAAACTTGCCGCAAATTGCCCACTGATAATTTTCACATGCAGATGAGAATTGCAGTTAAGTTGCGGCAAATTGTCCATTGTTGCCAAAGGTTTGCCGGAGGTTCACCACTAGCGGAGAAGGGCTGCAAACTTCTGGCAAACATTTGTGGCGAATCAAAAGCTCATTTACATGTGAAAATAAAGAGCGGCAAATTTGTGGCTAGTCTAGATTTTTTGTAAGAGTGTATGTGCATTAATGACAATGAGAAGAGCACTTTATTCACTATGAAGCGTGCAGCACATGCAGACTATATATTAATATAATTAAATTATAGCCTTTTGCAGTTTTTGAGCACAGTATCCCATATAGCAAACTGCTTTTCCGGAGGTGCGAAGTGAAGCCGTCAAAAACATCCACCAAAATAAAAGCTCCATTTAACTAGACACATAAAAAAATGCAACAGAAATATATTACTTCTGTATAAGTAGCATTTAATATTCAATGTAGTAGTAGTAGTAGTTGTAATAATAATATATCAATAATAATGATTAGATTATATTTAAGAAATAATGTTTTAATTAATACTGTGACGCTCTACTGTGCAGCATTGTATTTGACCAAAATAATAATCAAATAAAATAACACATTTATTTGTGTTTTGGATTGTGCTGTGATGATCAGTATAGACGCTCCTCATTTAAAAAAAATAATTAAATAATGCAAAGGGATAATGAAAAGTAATTGTTCTGTTTTTGTTTAATTAAAATTCTTTGAATTAATTTGACTAGACGTTTTTTCAATGATAAAATGTAATCAGAGAAATTCAGAGAAAATAAAACGGAAAACACAGAATTTGTGGAAAAATAAAACTGATTTCACAGGGCCCTAACTGATCCATGATAACGCATTTTAAAGATAACAATCAGTCATAAATAATATTTACTTAAGCTAGAGCATTCATTTTACATGCTTGAATTGAGTGTAAATGTAGAATTTACTTCATATTTCCAAGTTCACGCTTAAACTTATTCAATGTAGAAAGTACTTAATCTTTTCTGATATCTTTACTTACTCACCAAAAATAATAAATAATAAAAAAAAAATTAGTGAATGAGAGAATCCACATTCCAGTCTAATTATAATGACGCAGACCAACAGCAACAAACAGAATGCTATTCATAATTGGGGTAAGATGGGAAAGAATTGCAGTCACCCCTGTTTTTGGAAGATGTGATCTTTTTGAATGATAAACACTCTATTAAGCACTTTTTAATTATAGGAAATGTCGTTAAAAATAACTGCTATCTTGTTACAACCCTTTGTTTGAAAGTGAGTTTGCAGTAAATGCATGATATTATATATGGTATTATAAAACAATTGATTGAACAATGGTGTCTTTTATCATGTTGCAGGGGCCACAAAAGCAAGAAGTAACTTGATACTGCTTTACATTGATTTTACCATGAATAAGACATTTTTAGGGTGTGTTCACACTTGGCAGGTTTGGTTCGATTAAAACGAACTTTGGTGCGATTGCTCTGTTAGTGCGGTTCATTTGAACAAGTGTGAATGCTGCCATCCGAACCTTGGTGCTCACCAAACAAGCGGACCGAGACCGCCTGAATAGAGGGTCTCTGTCCGCTTCCAAACAAACTCTGGTGTGGTTCGATTGATATATGAACGCAACATGGACCAAAGACGTCTAAACGGACCAAAAACAGGATGTAATTTGCCTCCTGACCTCCAGCATACCTGGTTCTTCTCATCATAGGAGCTATGTTGCCCATTACAGTTTGGTACAGGCGTCGGAACCGCCGTCAGCCGTCCTTGCAGCATATCTTCGTTTGTGTGTGCAACGGAGGAAATCCTGGTGCTGTTTTGACTCCTTTACACATTTTATTAACTCTTTGTGTGATCTCAGCTGGTAAAAATACCACCATATATACATTTATAAATCCAACGAGTGCATTTAGCCAGCAGCCAGCATTGCTTTGGATGTTCGGCAAGTTCCGTCGCAAAATATACGTCATAATAGCTGTCCAATCAGGTTGTGACTTTTTCCTGATGCCTTTTGTTTCATATCTTTAGGTTCGGTGTTAAAAATGCCAGTGTGAACGCTAAGTGAACCAGAACTAAATGTAGCATTTCCTTTTTTGGTCCGGACCAAGAGAACCAATAAAACCGAACTTCAAGTGTGAACACACACTTAGAGACTTCACATTGTGCCAAACAACATCCCTTAACCATGGTAAAACCACTGTAATTCTTGGCCTCAAGTGGCTTAATGATATTTTAGCATTTCTGTATAAATGTCGTTATTAGATATTTGGAAATATTATACATTTGGAAGATAATATTTTAGTCTATTATTATAGTAGAGTTATATTGAATAATGACGATACACTATACGGGAATCATTTTGTGTTTGGTAACTGATGATTCAGTTATTTCACAATAGAGTCAACAGTGTAACTTTGTTTCCCGTGGGACTGATAAACCCAGAGCAGCTGTGAATAGACTTTCTCCTGCCAATGACTTTTGTACGGATCACTTTGAGTCCTCACTTCAGTGAATGTAATATGAGTTAAAATGCTCATATTGTTGACAGATGTCAGAATATCAAAGACGCACAGCCAGAGAGACTTGAGAGGGTAGTAGGAAGATGTTCAACATTTGTTTTCAAACAGTTTGCAGGTGTATGCTGCCACAGCCTGCACAAAAAGAAACCAAATGTATGGATCTGATTTGATAGATCATATTCACGGACATATTCCCCAACACAGATGTCTTTCCTCAGAGCATTTTGATCTTGGATATGAGAAACAGACATTTTGAGATGATGCATGGCTTCAGAAGAATAGTACAAAGTGATATGACGTTAAATGTTCTGTGTTGTTTTTTTTTGGAGCTTGGGAATAAAAATCACTGTCCACTTTTGTTGTATGGATAAAGAGTAGCGTGGATATTTTGCCTAATAGGGCTGGACAATTAACCGAATAAATAATTGAGATTACAGTTACAGCTGCCACAATTAGCTAATCGTGTCAATTATAGCAGTCCACATAGTTCTACTCGTTACGTCAAAAATGTTGATTTATTTTCTATTTAACATTTTTGCTGCGGTTGAGCATGTTTCCCAATTACGTACAAGCCTGTTGCTTGTGTCTGTGTATAATTTAATCCAAATTTGAATAATAACTTTGTTTTTCATGCTTCTAAGAAGGCCCATATGAAGTTGAATGTTTAGGCATTGTCACTTTAGGCACATTTTATTATAATCTGTAAAACATCAAACTGATCAAATGGCCATGTGTCATATGTTGTTGGAAAGCTCTCAAAGAGTAGAATACAACCAGCATATGTGTTTTACTCACAGACAAAAATATAGCGAGTAATAGCTAAGTATATGTCTTTGACAATTGTGTTTCATGTGAACAGGTGTTGCTTATAGGCCAAATTTTTGCTTAAAAAACAAAACATAATATTACTATCAATTAATACTATTAATATCAACGGGCCCACACACAAAGTAATCGGATGCATAGATCATTAGATAACCCACACGAATCACAATGTGCGGACAGCACATAATGTGCTATCTGGCTAAAAACACATTTCCTGGATCAGATGACGATCAGATGGACCACTACATTAATAGGATTGGGTTCAGATTGCTACAACCAGTAGTGATAGTCCTCCCTATCTGGGGAGAGAGTCATATGATCAGTCACTCTAATTAAATATGGCCACCACCTGGGTTGCTCAGTGGTAAAATACACTGGCTACCACCCCTGGAGTTCGCTAGTTCGAATCCCAGGGCGTGCTGAATGACTCCAGCCAGGTCTCCTAAGCAACCAAATTGGCCCAGTTGCTAGGGAGGGTAGAGTCACATGGGGTAACCTCCTTGTGGTCACTATAATGTGGTTCGTTCTCGGTGGGGCGCGTGGTGAGTTGAACGCGGATTCTGCAGTGGGTGGCGTGAAGCCTCCACATGCGCTATGTCTCCGTGGCAACGTGCTCAACAAGCCACGTGATAATATGCGCGGGTTGATGGTCTCAGATGCGGAGGCAACTGGGATTCATCCTCCGCCACCCGGATTGAGGCGAATCACTACGTGACCATGTGGACTTAAAAGCGGACTGGGAATTGGGCATTCCAAATTGGGAGAAAAAAATTAAAATTTGACCACCAGATGGTGCTGTAAAACTGATGTTGCATCAGCAAGATGCTCAAACTCACTTTCACTGAGGCATTTAACTAAAGATGATCACTACTCCACATCAAAACACTTCATATTTGTTTGTCAATATTTGGCACTATTGAACTGTCGCTCTCTAATGGACAAAGCATCAATTCTCAATGCACTCATCACTGGCTCTCAAGATTTTTGGTGAAAGTCCTCTAATTGTGTTATTGATTTATTCTGAACTTAGTGAAAAACTCACTCTTGCCTGTGCTACGTCTCCCCATGTTATACTGATTGGTGGTTTCAATATCCATGTTGATACTGACTGTTCAAATACAACTGAACTCATGAATGTTCTTGAATGCTTCAATTTAACACAGCATGTGAATTTTTCTACCCATACCCATATACTCATATACTTGACTTAGTTTGTACATCAGGTCTTAATAATGTTTCTACAACTGGTACACAAATTGGCATCTCAGATCACAAACATATAGAATTTTCATTTAATTTTCCTCGCTGTAAGTCATACAAGAAAACTGTGGTATCTTATTGCAACCTAAAAGCAGCTGATCCCTCATCTGTCTGTGCACCCGTACTTTCTGACTCTTTGAAACTGTCCTGTCCTTCAAACATCCTCTCAAATTATAATTCAGCTATCTCAGCTGCTCTTGAGGAGCACGCCCCCATCAAGACAAAGCTGGTGCCCACTTCTCGCTCATCGTCTTGGATTACTCCTGAACTGCGGGCATTGAAGAGAGTGGGTCGTCGTCTTGAACAACTCTAGAAAAACAGGCCTCACTGTTCATTCATTATCTCTTACAGAACATCAGCTGAGGTACAGAGCAGCACTCAACACTGCACGTTCAATGTACTTTTTCTCTATTATCCAACAAGCAAGTTGTAGACCTAAAGCCCTCTTTGCTATGGTGAACAAGCTAATGCACCCGCTGGCTCAGGACTCACACAGCTCTGAACTTTGTGACTCATTTCTGCACTTCTTTCAAGATAAAATTGTTTCCATTTACCAAACATTCACGTCAACCATTTCTGAAGATCCTCTGCACGAATGTCTGTCTGAACACCCTATCCACCCTTTCTCCTCCTTCACTCCCACTAGCCCATCATCAGTCAGTGATTTAATTTTACATTCTAACTCATCCTGTCAGTTGGACCCTGCCCCAGCCTCCCTTCTTAAATGCTGTGAGTCAGTCATTTCGGCACCTATTTCACATGCATCTGCCATTGTTCCAACTGATCTTAAAATTGCTGCTGTTACACCAGTCCTTAAAGGTCCCAAATTATATCCATCTTCCCTCTGCAACTATCGTCCTATTTCTAACCTGCCTTTTATATCTAAACTTCTGGAAAAAGTTGTAGCCTCCCAGTTACAATCACATCTTGCAGCTAATAATCTCTATGACCGTTTCCAATCTGGTTTTCACCTATTCTACAGCACTGAAACTGCTCTTTTGAAGGTTATTAATGATCTCCTCCTCTCTGCTGACTCTGGATTTCTCAGTATTCTTGCTTGACCTGAGCTCTGCTTTTGACACTGTATGCCACAAAATACTCCTTTCCCGACTTTCAGATATTGGTATTACTGGCACTAGTCTATCCTTGTTTTCTTCCTACCTCACTAACAGACAATATTTTATCTCTATTAAGAAAAACAAATCCCCTACTGCTCCTCTCACTCAGGGTATCCCCCAGGGTTCTGTACTAGGGCCACTACTGTTCATAATTTACATTCTCCCACTAGGTCAGATATCTGTCGTCATGGTCTCCGTTATCACTGCTATGCTAATGACATCCATATTTATACATTCGCATGTTTTGATGAAACACATGCCATCAGCTCATTAACTGCCTGTATCAATGATGTAAAAATTTGGTTAAACAGTAATTTCCTCAAATTCAGTGCTGACAAAACTGAGATCATGATTTCTGGGCCACAAACACTTTGTGTCATTATTGATGGAAATCTGACCAAACCCTCTGAAACCATTAGGAATCTGGGAATCACTTTTGATCCATCTCTTACTTTTGAAGCCCACATTGGAACCATCACTAAAACTGCTTTCTTCCATCTACGTCACATTGCACGACTTCGCCCCATTCTCAGTTTGAAGGATGCAGACTCACTAGTTCATGCTTTCATATCATCATGTCTCCACTACTGTAACTGCCTCTTTACTGGCGTACCAGCTAAAACTATTGCCTGATTACAATATATCCAAAACTCTGCAGCTAGAGTTCTCATTAACATCAAGCGTTCTGCACACATTACTCCCATCTTGTTTAGTCTTCACTGGCTGCATATCTCATGCCGTATTGTTTAAAATTCTTCTCCTGACATTCAAAGCTCTCAATGATCTGGCACCTCGTTATATATGTGATCTGCTGCATCCATACACACCAGCATGCACTCTTCATTCTTCTGATTCCAAATTGTTGTCTGTCCCTAGATTTTGTCTGTCCACTTTTGGTGGGAGATCCTTCAGTGTAATTGCACCTAAACTGTGGAACTCTCCACCTCAGAGCCTCTGTGACATCTCCTCTATTTCTATCTTTAAATTTCAGCTTAAAACTATCTTTTTTTATCTGTCTAGTACTGATTGATGTTTTATTTCCCCTTTTGTAATTGAGATTGTAACTTCTGTTGAAATATATATTAATGTACTTTGTCCTGTTAAATGTATATGGAGTGTAAAGTGTCCTTGAGCTCGTTGAAAGGCACTATATAAATGAAACTTATTATTCAGATTGCTACAACCAGTAGTGATAATCCTCCCTATTCGGGCAGAGAGTCATGTGATCAATCACTAATTAAATATGGCCATCAGGAGATGGCGCCAAGTACATGACACCGACTCAATGATGGCTTAAATGGCACAGAATGAAACTCATTCTGTGAAATCTCATTACTAAAATCATGTCTGCATGCTATGCAAATATTTAGTCATTGTTGTGTTTGCATGTCATTTGTTCTTATGTTCAACTATTATGTTTTATTTGTTTGAAGAGACTTTTGGACACTTGGATAAATAATTTTTGTAATGCTATAGGCTAACTTTTGATTGCTTTGATGTATCGATACAACATTTTTCTCAGTTACAGTTCACATAATTAGGAACAAAACAAAAGCAGTTTTTCAGAGCCACCTTATGTACACCAAGATAGTGTTGTCAAAATACCGGTACTTCAGTACTTAGTCGATACTAAAATAAATAAGATGTAACGATACCAGTGTTTCTGCAGTACTGGTAGTACTGAGCACCAACTCAGTCTGGTACCAGCGCGCAGTATGACTGACACATGACAACTTTAAAATGCTCACAGGCTTATTTTGAACACGTGCTCTGTTACTCATTTTACACTGAAATGGACAAGTAATAAAATTAAAGTCGTGACATGTCCTAGTGTGATTTATTATCACTGTGGAAGAGCTGCATACTTTAAATAAATCCGACCGCACATCCACTGGAAACTCCACAGACATTGAGAATCATTCACGTTGTGCGAGATGACAGAGCAAAGCACTAATCTACTGTCAACCGTGCAGCACATGTAAAATATATACTAATATAATTAAATCACAGCATTTACGCTTTAATCTCAGATCAGCTTTATTTATATTGCATTTAAAACAACAGAGTTGACCAACGTGCTTCACAGTAATACAATTTAAAACATAACATTTAAAAATTACCACGTACACAAACACCAGTAATCTAAAATACAAACACTCCAAAACTGTGTCCTACATTTCATTTGTCAGACTCAAAGGATAGTGTAAAGAGATGAGATTTCAGACTTAAAAGTCTTCAGTGATCATGCTGGGCCGTGACACGAACTGTTTATCCGGAAAAGCGAAGCTTCCGGCAAAAAAAACACGTCATAATAAAAGCATGATTCAAAATAAAATCTAGATGCCTGAAATGGAAGAAACTGAATAAAAATATATTACAACTGTATAGTAAAATGTAATATTCACTGTAATAATAATAATAATAAATTAATTAATCATAATATCACAAGAAAGACAGCTGTTGAATAAAAGTTTGGCAAAATTTTTTGAAAAGTTCAATTTTCACTTGTTAAAAGTTTTAAGAATTTATTGATTAGACACATTTTGATGATGAAATTAAATTAAACTAAAAGTTCTGGAAAATAATAATAATTAAACTATAATTATTAAAATAATTATTAAATAATAAAAAATAACTAAACTGGTGTGTTCAATAGCATATTATAATATTAGCATATTTTTGCTGTGGTATCGAAAATTTAACGAAATATTTTTTAATATAATTAATTGCACTAAATTTAATTCAACAGCTCTAATTAATAAGTATTTTAATGTAAATTGTAGGGGTGCACCGAGATAAACCGGTTTTAACAAAAAACCATAGGCCGATATTTTGCCATTTATACCTATAATAATAGCCACAATATGTGGAAGAGTTGGCACTCCCAAGAACATGTAAAATAAATGTTTTACTCTCTCATTCTCACATTAATGAGGAAAAACCAGCATTACAGACATGACAGGTACTTACCTATAGGCTACATGATTAGGGAAACCGTCCAAAATAGGTAGTGTTTGGAGTCAGAAATCAGAGTCTGCTGGTTTCAAAGTGTTTTGGATGGTTTTACCTCATCATGTATAGGCAAGTGCTGTTTTCACCACTGTCACGTCTGTAACGCTGGTTTTTCCACATTAATGTGAGAACAAAAAAGAATAAGAAGAATAAGACTTTGAGCCTCTTTGTGATGGGACCACCAGGCGTCACTTGTTCATAGACCGCAGAGAGCGAGTTGGAGCATAGACCTGAAGAAGTGAATTGAAGTAAGAGGGTGCGGTTCCTTTGGCTGTCCTGAAAGCCACAGTCAAAGCCTTGAATTTGATGTGGGCAACTACAGGTAGCCAGTGGATTGAAATCAAGAGTGGGGTGACATGAGCCCTTTTTTGACTGATTGAAGACCAGAGGCGCTGCTGCATTACACACATGTTGTGTGTGTAAAAAACAGAGAAATTCATTGCAGCAACACATTATCACATCTGTAGCTGCAATCTGTTTCTTTACCCAGTTTTTTTTTTGTTGTCTCAGAGGCATGGGGGGGTGGGAGGGTTGCTGATCTCAGCGTTACCGCCGGTTACCAGATCTGACACACACACACACACACACACTTGCATTGAGTAATGGCTGCTCTGTGATGCTTTTGTTGGTGACGTGTGTGTGTGTGTGTGTGTGTGTGCGTGTGTGTATGTGTGTATGTTCCTCTCTCTCCCTCCCCCCCAAAGCTCTCTTTTCTCATCTTTTTTCTCTTGAGCTCTGAGTGAGAGACAAAGACCCCCCTCGCCCCCCCCCCTTCCCTCTGGAGGCCGTCCGTTCTGCACACACACGCATGCTTAAACACATTCATGCGCTCATCGCAGACCGGGAATGCTACTCTGCATGCGGGATTGAGTTATTCTTGCTGTACTATGACTGTGTGCCGTAGAGCTGCGTTGTAACATTTGGCAGTTTGTGTATGCGAGGAAACGAATTTTACGGATATTACAAACACTTGTGTTAAACAAGGATTTCTCGTCTCTAATGGAGGGACTGTACCACGGTAAGCGCTTTTCCTGCTGCTCAGAGTGGCCACATCTCTCCTGACAGTGTGTGTGTGTGTGTGTGTGTGTGTGTGTGTGGTGAAAGAGAGGCACCCTATGCAAAGGGCTTCCTTTTGTACAGTATATGTACATTATCCACCCAGTAGTGAGATTTTGATAAAGTTATTGATAAAAGCATGCATCATGAAATTATATTGATGGTAATCAGACTTTTATTGTTTTTATTTATGGTTTGTTTATTTTGAGAATTGTTGCAGATTTGTACTGCCAAAAGTGTAAATATGAACTTTTACTGGAGATGTTGGAATTCGTGGAAGTTTTGCTTCTCTCAGTATTACAGTATGCTCTCAATATTGCCATATGTTGATAGCTAGTGATAGACCGATATATATTGCCTGATAAAATGGTAATTTTGTGATTATCGGCATTGGTTGATAACTGTACCCGCTTGGCTGATTAATAAAATGATTTAGTTCCCCTTGCATAAAGTTAAAAAACTAATGACATCCTTGTCAAGGGATAATTGTTTTTTTTTTTTTTGTCAATGTGCATTTTTTTATTTTTTATTGTCAGATAAGCAAAGATGTACAGTACATTACATTGAACTCAACATTGCATTGTAGCATTCATCCATAGAATATTTAACAAGGTTTATAGGGGTTTCGGAAATATTTCAAAGTGGTATCTTACAATAGTTTTTTTTTTTTTTTTTTGCTATTGTAAAGTGTAGAAGATCAAAAATTCAATTTGTAAAACAAAAATCTGGATTGTAAATGGGCACATATTTTGCCCATTTAAATGTTTTTATTTTTTTATATGAATATACAATTTAGCTAAAAGTATGAAGAGGTTGACGATAAATTCAAGACCCTTATTTTCTGTTTTCTCAAAACTTTAAGCCCACCGGCAGGCCCGCGAGAATAAAACAATTAATAATAATAATAACTACAGTCTTGACCAACACAAAATTGGTATCGTTTGAAAGCTTAGAAGCTCTGCTTTCTAATGCATGCATGCATGCATTATGACCAAAACTGAACAAGTGCTTTGATATTTGCAGACAAATCAGAAGTGTTCCATTTTGATAATTTATTAAAAAAAATTGCACTGTACATGTTGTTGTAATCAGTAAAAACATCAATCTGATCAAATAGCCATCTGTCATATGTTGTTGGAAAGCTCTCAAAGAGTAGAATACAACCAGCATATTTGTTTTACTCACAGACAAAAATATAGTGAGTAATAGCCAAGTATATGTCTTTGATAATAATGTTTCATATGAACAGGTGTTGCTCATATGCTGCGTTTTCACTTAAAACTTCACCAAAAATGAACAGAACATAAAATATCACATACCATTACTTAGAGGAGGCGATTATCTTTCAACACACAGGTTAATTGGGTGCATAGATCTTTATATAATACACATGAAGCACAATGTTACATATGGCCACCAGGAGATGGCGCCAAATACATGACACAGACTCAATGATGACTCAGATGGCACAGAATGAAACTCATCATCATGAAACTAAAATCATATCTGCATGCTATGCAAACCTTTAGTCATTCTGTTTGCATGTGTAATTAGTTCTTATGTACAATTATTATGTTTTATTTGTTTGGAGAGGCTTTTAGACACTTGGAGACAGGGCTGTCATGAATCACGATTATGAAATTTGGCTGACGATTAGGGCTGAAACGATTAGTGGACGTTTTCGACAACGTCGACAATAAAAAATTGTAAATAGTCGTTTGATGTCATTTAACGTAACATGAGATCACATTAAACTCTAATGATGACGTGTGAGAGCAGCACTGCAGTTCTGACTGAGGAGAGGAAGAAAACAGCTCACAGTCCAGATGAACTCTACACTTTCCAAACAGCTTCAGGTGATGTAGATCGTAAAGTATGAGGGAATAATACAAAAATACAAAATAAGTAAATACAGAAGCACTCTCGTTGTGGAATAAGCGGAGCCAGAGCTCTTTAAAGGAAACACCCCAGCGTTATATCTTTAATGCAGTTATATTTAATGCGTTATAGCTTTAATAAAGTTCAAATAATAAAGAAGCAGATCATGTAAATAACTACAAACTCCGAAACTGCCATTTCTCTGTGCGGTCAGCGCCTCTTCTATGAGTTGTGTGAATGTCCCGATCCAAGGGGGAGAGATTGAAACTGCACCGGCTGATGCACACTCTGTCACGGGACGCTCGTCCCTCGAGCGCACACGCTTAATGCAGCTAGATTATAACGTGATGACTCTTATTGAATCTTAATATATATATATCACTGTGCATTATCTTATATGTTCTTATCATGAAGAAAATTGGCAATACGCTGCTTTATTAACAAGAGAGAGTTTGTTTTTTTGTGAGTTAAAGATGGATTGAAGTGAACAGAAAGATGAGAGAGTCTTCGCCCCATTATACACTGAAACAAAATACATTTTTGGTTTGGCTTGTTTTCCAATATAAATATCTAAAACTCCTTTAAAACATCGTACATTTACTTTAGCAGCTATACTGCAGAAGAAAAAATTAATCTGAGAATGTTGAATATAATATTAAAAATACAAATATTTTAAAATATCTAAAAATCCTTTAAAAAAAGATGCATTCACCTGAGAAGCAGCATATAAGATATTCAGACTTGCTTTTAGAGAATAGATCTTGAATAGAAGTATATTTTGTCTTTACTGCACTCACAGAAGTTTAACCAAGTGAAAAAAATACACTTATATTCAAAATACACTTATATACAAAATACACTTATATTCAAAATACACTTATATTGAAGATACATTCTCTTAAAGAAAGTCTAAATATCTCATATGTTACTTCTCAAGTAAATGTATCTTGTTTTAAGGATTTTTAGACAATTTTAAATGGAAAATAAAACAAAAACACTTGATAATAATATGATTTTTTTGCAGTGAATTTCTTTACTGAACTAAACTTAATAAAAAGTATTTTTTCCTTTAATTCAGTGAATGTTATTTAGAGGTATTTTTAAAAGATGATTCTGTCCTCTTTATTGTTAGTAAGCACGTTTAATACAACCTTTTAAGTCGGGGCACAAGCTGAATAATCGGTTAAGAGCTAATGATTAATCGTTACAATAATTGCCGAATAGTCGAATAATCGTTTGATTAATCGATTATCAAAATAATCGTTAGTTGCAGCCCTACTGACGATTAATTGTCAAATAAATAATTGTGATTATGACGAGTAATTGTCTGTTTTAGGGATTTCACGATTTATTGTCATATAATTTGTTTTGTGTAATTGTGCTTTATTTTTTTTTAAATATTTAACTTCAAATATATAAATCAAATAATAAAACAGGGATATAGAATTTCCTTTTAAGGCTTTAAAACTATATGAATGACATGAATTTTTTTTTTAAATATCAAAATATTTCAAAATACTTAAAATATATATAACTTTAGTTTTGGTCAATTTTACATTTACACTGTTGTTTTTGGAACTCATTAAAAATATATTTTAATAAAAAAATATAATATATATATAAAATATAAAAAAATCTACTTTTTATTTAAATTATCTTTGATTAAACCTAGGAGCCCTTATTTCTCATGAAGCAAAACCTTTGAGATTTCCTTTCATCATTTTACTACTCCACAGAAATAAAGCGTGCCTCGTCCTCTGTGTCGCTCTGTCATTAACACTACGTATATGAACCCGTTATGACTAGGACCATTTGCCATTACACGATCGTTTAAAGTGAAACTAAGAGCAAATAACCGTGATCAGATGGTTATTTAATAATGCCGACAGGCCTACTTGGAGGCGTTTTTATACACCATGATACATTCGTTTTGTAATGTTATAACTTTTGATTGCTTTGTCGTATCAACAGAAAAGTTTTCTCAGATAGATGTTGACATGATTAGGAACAAAACAAAAGCAGTTTTTCGGAGCCACATTATTTACACCCAGAGATATATAAAAATATGAAAAACATATATTTTTGGCATAGTTTTTAAAAGTATCGTTTTTGGGGGGGTTTTGGTGATTTTTTTTCAGCAGTGTCTTAGGCTGAGAGTCTCAGTTTATTTTTTAACATTTTCTTTACAATGATACCAAAACACTTGACCCTTGTTTTTTTTTTGTTTTTTTTTGTTTTTTTGTCAAATTATAGGCCTTTAATTTTGGGTATGCAACTGAAACTGGAAATCTTTAAAAACACCCTCAGTGGTTAAGATTGCAAATATTACAAAACTGAACAATTTTGCCTATTTTTTTTTTTAAACAGTAAAACATAATGTGAAAGCCTCTTCACGTAATATAAGCTATACATTACTAAAAACCAATTAGAAATGCCCATGGGAACCCACGGAAAATTTGCCTTCTGGGTTGGCCAACAAACTGACATCATGACTGAACAACTATATGTGTGCCAAATCAGATACCGATAATTTACAAGCGTTAATATTGGCCGATACCGATATATTGTACGTAACTAATGGTTAATGCATATTTGCTTTAAGAGTAGATGGGTCCAAATTGCATTTGAAAGCATAAATTTTGCATTGAGTGCACAGAACGTTCATCTTTTATTAGTATTTTTTACATGCACTTTAAAAGTTTGAATTCAGTTGGACTAAAACAATAATTCGTCTTTTTATAATGTCATGTAAACAACCTAGATACCGAC
Organism: Myxocyprinus asiaticus; assembly: GCF_019703515.2. Taxonomy (NCBI): domain Eukaryota; kingdom Metazoa; phylum Chordata; class Actinopteri; order Cypriniformes; family Catostomidae; genus Myxocyprinus; species Myxocyprinus asiaticus. The sequence continues at coordinate 41,588,761 of NC_059377.1, read as the reverse complement.
CTAGATAATGCGATTGTAGCTCGGCTTCATCCAGCATATACAGGATTTAAGCCACGCTTACACATGCAGCGACTTCCAGCGTCAAGCAATATGATCTCATTCATTGTCAGTGAGAGCTGGTGACTTCCTGCGACACGTGCAACCTCTGTGATGTGGGCGTGTCCAGTGACTTATTCACACCAATAGGAGTGAAGAGGGTTTCAATGGAGGTCATGTCATCCGTCTCTTGTGAGATAATAGCGATGAAATGAGCACTGCTGCAGTTCACATTGAAACACTCTCCCCTGTTGCGACAAGAAAACGAACTCGCTGATGACCTTCCTTCAAATATACAATTACGCATTCACGTATGTAGTACTTGAACAGACCGGTGAAAACTGTAGCATGTCTTTGCAAAAACCCGCTATAGCTCGATTATAACTGCACATGTAAATGTACTGATTGTGAAAACCTCTCCATCACAGGAGGATGAAAATCATGTCATCATGTTGAATTCTCACCTGCACCGTGACTGCACTTATTCTAGATCATCAATAATGGTTAATATTTAACGCTGGTTTAATTATTTTGCACCCTTTTACGAGGTTTTATTGTGTAAAATGAGGTGCGTTTCCTGCCATGGCGTGATTTTACGGGAAGGATGCGTGAGCATAAACGTTTGAGAACTGTAGTATGTAGGTCAAACACTTCATGCATACTTCGTTGTAGCCTAATCTATGTAATCATTATTAAAGTCATTCCAAGTGTATGCATATTTATGTATGATAATTAATGAAAATAATCTATTCTAAGCATTTTAAGTTGTTGTTATCCATATTGTGATATGTGCGTGTGTGTGTGCGTGTGTGTGCATGTGCGTGTATGTGTGTGGTTATTATTTCTGTACTTGTACGTCTGTTGTATTTGTACATGTTCATACAACTGTGTGACCCTGATATTTGGATTACTCTTGACTGATTGCTTTCCTGCTCTTGGAAGTGTGCCGTGTGTTTGTGTGCAAATGTGTGTGAATTGATGCAAGTGTGTTAGTTTGTGTGAGGTCATGAATTCTGCCCCGAGTGTGTTGGCAGGTGTTATGAGCCTTTAGGGCAGTGTGTGTGTGTGTGTGTGTGTGTGTTTTGCCCCAGGGTATTAAATGAGGCCTGTTCCTCTTACTCCCTTACAGTATTCACACTGTAGGGAGGAACAAGGTGTGTTTGTGTTAAATAGGCTTTAGTTGTTTATCAGATATCCAGTTCAGTGATGTCATAGTGAAGAATGAATTGACACATTTGAACTGAGACGACATTACACTGAATTGCCCTTTTGTGTTTATGTGAAGTTATTAAAGTCATAAATCAATGCTACTGAATTTATTTTAATTTAGCCGACCATTAGTGTCATGATGCAGAATGATCTGCAATCTTTAAAAAAATTATAATTTTTTTTAATCCCCTTTTCTCCCATTTTGGAATGCCCAATTCCCACTACTTAGTAGGTCCTCGTGGTGGCGTGGTTACTCACCTCAATCCGGGTGGTGGAGGACAAGTCTCAGTTGCCTCCGCTTCTGAGACCGTCAATCTGCGCATCTTATCACATGACTCATTTTGCATGACACCGCGGAGACTCACAGCATGTGGAGGCTCATGCTACTCTCTGTGATCCACACACAACTTACCACACGCCCCACTGAGAGCAAGAACCCCTAATCACAACCACGAGGAGGTTACCCCATGTGACTCTACCCGCCCTAGCAACCGGGCCAATTTGGTTGCTTAGGAGACCTGGCTGGAGTCACTCAGCATGCCCTGGATTCGAACTCGCGACTCCAGGGTGATAGTCAGCGTCAATACTCGCTGAGCTACCCAGGCCCCCATGATCTGCAGTCTTAAAGAGAATGGGAAAAAGTAATAATTTGACCTAACTAAACTGGTTTCTTTTAGTCAGTTATCTGCGTAATTTGTAAAAAGAAATTGAAATCATAATGATTTTTTAATTTTTTTATTTTGAAGTTGAATAAAGGTGGATTTGTTGTACATTTTAGAAAATATCTTGCTAAAATAACATAATTTAAAGTCTGTATTTAATTTATTATTACGCTGTCCTGGTCTTATTGTGAGCAATTCATCGATACTTTTCATGCTAAAGAAAAAAAACATGTTTGTCTTCGTTATATTTTATGAAAATGTAATAACTTGCTCCACCTCTTTACATGTACATCTGTTGGTTAAAGGAATATTCCAGGTTAATAACAAGTTAAGCATTTGTGGCATAATGCTAATTACCAAAAAAATGATTGTTCAACTTATCCCTTGTTTATGTAAAAAACAGAAAAGTAAAAAGAAGCAAAAATCATGGTTACAGTGAGGCACTTACAATGGAAGTGAATAAGGGCAATCCATAAACATTAAAATACACATCTTTCAAAAGTATAGTCAGAATACTCGATTAATCGATTATTGATCGACACGCTATTTTATCGATATATTTTTGAGGCATCGATATATTAACATTAGCCGTCATTTAAATTAGAAGCCTAATTTGTATGCTTTCCAGTGGCGTAATAGCTTTGGGAATCCATAAGGGGGAGATATAACATTTACTGAAGCCGGTCGCCGGTAGGAGAGGCACGGTTGCAGTCCAAAGTAGGTGGTGGTGGATCACTATACGGACAAAAGTTACGAAGGTTTTTTTTTTACATCTGCAAGAATGAACAAAGTAACTGAGTTTGCAGGTTAGTGTATGAAACTGGTGTAACTGCGCAAACTGAACGATTAGAAATGAGGATGTTGGGGGCCTGGGTAGCTCAGTGGTAAATTACGCTGGCTACCACCCCTGGAGTTCGCTAGTTCGAATCCCAGGGTGTGCTGAGTGACTCCAGCCAGGTCTCCTAAGCAACCAAATTGGCCCGGTTGCTAGGGAGGGTAGAGTCACATGGGGTAACCTCCTCGTGGTCGCTATAATGTGGTTTGTTCTCGGTGGGGCGCATGGTGAATTGAGCGTGGTTGCCGTGGTGGATGGCGTGAAACCTCCACACGCGCTATGTCTCCGTGGCAACGCGCTCAACAAGCCACGTGATAAGATGCGCGGGTTGACTGTCTCAGACGCGGAGGCAACTGGGATTCATCCTCTGCCACCCGGACTGAGGCGAATCACCATGCGACCACGAGGACTTAGAGCGCATTGGGAATTGGGCATTCCAAATTGGGAGAAAAAGGGGAAAAATCCCCCCCCCCCCCCCACCAAAAAAAAAGAAAAAAAAGAAATGAGGATGTTTATTATGAAATTGATCGTTGTGTAGCACTGAATAAGGTTCATTCAAGCCATCAAACCACAACAAGACATACACCCCCCCCTCGCCTTTAATTTCCCCTGCTGCTTACACTTCTTGTGTTGAGAAATATGTTTGAAAAGACAAAGACTACTGTGCAATGAGCAACACTACTAATAACTGAAAAAATTTATATATATATATATATATATATATATATATATATATATATATATATATATATATACAGGGCTCCAGACTGCGACTAAAATGGTCGCAAATGTGACCAAAAATAAATGATTGCGACAATAATTTAAAATCTAGTTGCCTTTGTGACAGTCAGGATGTGTGCATTCATATGCGGTTTCGTCAGATATCTTTTGAGATATTAAATACATCTTTAGAGCGCCAGTGTGTCTCCCGCCGCTTTTCTCCCATTCTGTTGATGATATGAGCTCGCTGGCTGCACGCAACAACAAACACAGCACAAGCCATGATGTCCGATTCATGAACAAATGACTCTTTTGAACCGGGTCATTATAATGGCTTCTCGGCCTTTTGGCTAAGATCAAGTGTAGTATCTGTTCTTATCAGTTTAATATCTGATACGTCCCCTACCCGGGGACCATATATTAAATTGATTTTTGGATCAGGGATATGGAATAGGGGCTTGCTCCGTCCACTCCACGCATCGACCTGTTATTGCAGTATCTCCAGGAACGGTGCACCCCCCTAAAACTGTCAAGAAAAGAACTAATGGAGTGGTGGTGGTGTAGTGGACTAAAGCACTGAACTGGTAAGCAAAAGGTTGTTGGTTCAATCCCCACAGCCACCACCATTGTGTCCTTGAGCAAGGCACTTAACTCTAGGTTGCTCCAGGGGGATTGTCCCTGTAATAAGGACACTGTAAGTCGCTTTGGATAAAAGCATCTGCCAAATGCATAAATGTAAATGTAATGTGTAATGAATCACCTGACAAGAGCTTGTTTGAGCTCAAGAGCTCAGGCTAGCAGTTTGAATTAGAGCAACTTTCTCAATGAATCAGCCATCAGTGAGTTCACAACTGCGAACATTTCAAAATAGTAATCTCATGTGTATTTCAGGCTTGTTTATAATTAAATGTCCCAAATATTTTGTACCAAAATATTCTGGTTATTATTGATTGGGATTGGAGTAGCACAATAAACTGCATCTGGGATTTAATTCAATTTGCACTCTTATAGTCTTTGTGGCTGGGGCCATCTAGTTACAGTAAAGAAAGACTAAGATTTTTTTTTATTTCATATATAAAATATATATATATATATATTAGTGATGTCGAAGTTGACGTGTTAATAAATGTTTTTATTAGTTCATGACAAGCGAGTCAGTTCGCGCAAAGGCCGCTGATGTCACATGCGTTGACCATCGGGAAAACAGATGGTGGAAGACATCTAGCTGATACATTTAACATTAGAACATGCCCACAAAGCATATTTTGTAGTTATAAAGATATTGCGATTAATCGCGATTAACTACAAAAAAATTATGCAATTAATCGCGATTTAAATATTTTAATTGTTTGACAGCCCTAATATATATATATATATATATATATATATATATATATATATATATATATATATATATATATAATCATCAGGGGAAATCTTCCGATTATCGATGCGTGAAAAAGGCGTCGATCCCAAGCCTAGATTTTAATATGATAAATCAGGGATTTACCAGTGTTAAGACATTTACCAGAGATTACTGCCTTTGTGTCATCATGACAATGAAGTTGTAATATTTGCTATAACTTTACACCAATAATGTTAGTAAGCAATTTTATTACACTAAAATCTATTAACACATATATTGTTTACTTCTTATGGCTATACTTTTAATAGAGGTATATTTTAATGCTTATTAGCCCTGTTCAATTCCACTGTATGTGGCGTGATTTTTTTTATTTCATTTTTTAAATAACGAGTGACGAATCAAAACTATTTTTTTGTCGTAATCAACATTATGCCACAAATGCTATTGATTGAACCCGGAACATTCCTATAATGTTAACCAAAATAGCCAAATAGATTATAAATGTCCCGATACCATTTTTTTGAGAACGAGTATGAGTACCGATACTTCATTTTCAGTACTCGCCGATACCGATACCTGCTTTTTTTTATATTTTCTGAATTCCATGTCAACAGTTTATTCCAAGTTTATCACCAAAACGGTCTAAATAAATGAATTCATTAAAACTTTGATCAAATGAAAATAGAGCAATTATTTTAATCAAATGAAGTGCTTTTATACAGAATCTCACAGCACAATCCAAAATATTATTTTTGTCACATAAAGTGCTGCTTAACAGAGCATCACAGATGTGAGATATTGCTTAAATATAATACAATTACTAATGATTTATTATTATTAGTAACAGTAGTAGTAGTAGTATTACAGTGAATATTACATAACTATACAGTAGTGATATAGTCTTTTTTCCATTGAAATTGAGCTTTTATTTTGAAGCCCTCTCTGTTTCTGTGTTTTTGACGGTGGCTTCACTCTTCCGGAAAAGCAGGTCGCTACTTGTCCCATTGTGTTTATGACGGTGTTTTCCGTGTATGAGTCGAGGATCTCTAAAAGGTATGAGCACTTTGTGTCTTTATATCAGCACAACACCGCCTCCACACATTCACAAGCACTCACTTTTGAAGTGAGCAGCACATGCAAACTATATATTTATCTCGTTAAATCACAGCCTTTGCGGTTTAATAATCACACTAGGACATGACGTGATTTTAAGAGTGACATTCGTACATCAGATGGTATCGGAGCATTTTTATGAGCACGAGTACAAGTACATGAGCGCGATATCGGACCTTATTCTGATACCAGTATCGGTATGAGGGCATCCCAAAAATAGATCTTTAGCCATTGTTTTAGGTTGCTATTGTAGGTAATCCAGCTACAATCTTGCCAATATTTAACAGACGCATTAATATAATGCCATTTAACATTAATGTAAGAAGTAATGATGTTAATTACAAAAAGTCTACACTATTCTTCCAGCTGTCTGACCTTGTGTAAGTCCTGTCGGATCAGCAACTGACTGTATGGGGAAAACAACCCCCACTGATGGCGTGATGCATCGTGAATATTATGTTTTGATCTAATATTTTATAAGTCGACTTTAGGCAGATATGAGCCTCTTTGTAATTCAGGGCAGAGGTCAAGCTAGAGGATGAAATGAACATATAGCTCACAGACACACAGGCGACTTGAGAATTATTACAAAGGATTCTGCACATTCACTGTCCAGTCAACAGCTACAGTACGGTTGATCCTGCGTCAGAACTCTGCTCTCCTATTAATATCAGGTTATCTTGGCAAGTGTCATGCTGAGGTCAGTGAGTACAAGAGAGGTTTGTGGGCCATCAAGGTTGCCTGTTACTTATGTATAGATTTACGCTGGTGGATTGAAGGAATTGTGAACTAAAAAACATACATATTGTCATCTACTCACCCCAGTGTTGCTCAAAATTTCCTGAGATATGCAAAAAACCAGGTCTCGAGAATGACCGTGATAACTCTGCGGAGTTGAGTTGAAACACAGACCGGTTTGTAGTCAGGTTTCACAGCCTCTCTGCCTTCATTCTCACATAACCAATGAAGCTCAAAGGTCGTATGTTTTCACGTCAGAGCCATGTGAAGCCACACGCTGACAGCTTGATAAGCAGATGTTTGGGTCCTCTGTGGCAGTCTTGCATGGCCCCTTGATTGGCCAAGTGTTGAGTCGACCTTTGCACTGCCTCCTGGTTCTCAACGTGTGACATATGGAGCCGACGGCACCAAGACTGGTAAATATAAAAGGTTTGCATTAGGAGAAGTGTGAAAAATCTAGCCGTCTTTGCCTAGCGAACAACTATGAAGTGTGACAGAAGTCTCTTAGACGGAGTCACAGTAATCCTTTAATCTTTGGACACACCATCAATAGAGCGGCTACACTCTGTCACATGTAGATTTGATTAACCGCCTAACAATATTGATTATTTGGACCGTGTGTATAATTGCCGCCCACAGAGAGCCATAGAAGGGACGTGAGGGAATCCAGTAGGGAGGGGCCACGACTAGTCTATTAGTTGACCATCAACCAACTAGTCGATATTGAAGTTTATTAGTTAATCAATTTTTTTCCTCGTGCAACCCCGCGTCCTTCAGCGCAATGTAATGCATACGCAATGCATAATTTAAATTCATTTAAACCGACTGATCTCAGTTCAGAAGTCTGTCAGTAAAGGGTTCAACTTTCGACGTATAGAGTCATGTGACAAAACAACGCCGCCGATCACAGCGGAGTTTGTCTTTGGGAGAAACGCCAAAAAACTACATCTGGTAAGAAACCTAATCACGTTTTTACATTGAAACCTGTTTGGTTGTAAAGAGTAGCGTCTCTAGTTTCGTTTGATATGCCGCTTTAAATAATCTGTTCATTTTTCACGCATCAGCGCCCTGATAAACATGATGTCCACATATGTGTACACCGGCACCAAATTTCCTCAAAAGTAGAAAAAACATGTTAGTGATTTTGAATAACTTTCAACACATCTGTGGGTCATTTCACTTCATTTTAATATACATTTTGTTATATTTTATTTTGTTATCACTGTTCAATACGGTGCTATTCATTAACATTAGTAAATGCATTAATATATATTCACTGTGCATTATCACATTGAGAATAAATGGATGCATCCAAAAGCTGGAAAATGTGTCTTTCTGAGGCTTTATATGGAGTTAGGATGAAAATAAGGTGCATTTCAAACTGTTCTGAGACCAGTGCAGACAGACAGCACACTGGAGGTTAAGTTATTCACTAAATAGGGAGCAAGGGAGCATCCTATAGCTCTCTGTGCAGCTAAGTGCGTTCACTCCTAAAATCTGATCAAAAGTTCAGATTCAGGCTGCAGATGATGTTTGGATCACTCAACATGTTTGGCAGTCATGTGACAATGATAATCAGTACATAGATTCAGAATTGTTTATGCTAAATTTTATTTTAACATGGTTGGCAGTGATTGGATAATTATTTTGAACATTATTTTGAATAAGAATTATTTATTCAGCTTAACAGAAAATAATGTCATACTGTATGTGGGCATCATGCAATTTTTTAAATTTTTTTATTAGGTGCTACTAGTTACAAATCAAATAGAGAAACGGAAAATGCACACAGTGGTCACGCGGGGGGTCTCAGGAGGTTAAAATGCACAGTAAAATCTAATTAGTTGACCTTACTTAGTTTTGGCTCAAGTAAACTGAACTTAATTTTTTAAGTAACGTTAGCTAGTTACAAGAAGTTACAATTGTTTTATTTAATTATTTAAATTGAGTTATAGTACATCTTATACAGTATAAGGGAAATTATGACTGGCATCTCGGGTAGCCGTATGGCACATTGGATTCTCCTCAGTACTTCTTAGTGCACATAAATCTGCACTTTTGGAAACTACAATTGAGTAGAGATGAATGGCTTAAATTTAACAGGCTCCAAGTACACCAGAGGTGACACTAATCACTAATCACACTAATGGTGACTTCACACAAATAACAACAACCAGCTACTACAAAACAACAACAAAAATAATATGCATTTTTAAATAACAATTAACAGTTTTCTACATAAGTTCCCTTGTTTTGACCAAACATACTGTACATAATTTATTCAAGCGCAAGGACTTATGGGTATTCCACACAGCCACAATTTTGTACTTGATCATTTTGAGTTAGTAGTACTCGAAGCCAAAGTTAAATAACTTATACTCAAATATATTTGAGTTATGATCCCAAAATGTGACATTTCAAGTACTGTTTAATAAGGACCACTTAAATGTTTACTTTAGGACTTAGAGAGTAGTGGTAACTTAATTAAAACTATTAAGAAGAGTAAACTATTTATTTTACAATTTGAGATAACTATTAGTATTTACAGTGTCTAAATGACATGAGTAAACTGTCCTGAAAACCTGTGCTATTGAAATAATACCATATAATAAATATATTGGAGTATTCACTATTTTATGTATGTTTTAATAAAAAACGTCTTTTTGGTCTCGTAATCGTTGACAAAAAAAAGATTTTTTGTCAGTGTCGACTATAAATATAATTCATTCAATACAGGAAGTACTGATAAAAAATTACTGTTTTGCGCTTATTAGAGTAACATTTGTATGCTTATTAGAGTAAAAGTTTAATGAATCGTTAACTTCGTTAACTTAGCAACATGCTAAGGCCAAACCGCATTGAATAATTTGTTGCCTTGGGTCACGTCCACACTAACACGTTTTCTACGAATTTGCGTTTTACGAAGCATTTCAAAAACACTCCTTTACCGCATACTTTGGAAAATGATGTTGTTGGATAATTGAAAACGGGAGTATTTAAACATATTAGGGTGGACGTGGCCTCAGTAATGATGACTATGTAGGCAGTAGACAGCATGGCACTGCTCACTAGGTTTTGGAACAGAACTACGTGAATCAGTGCAGCACAAAAGCAGAACATTAAACGCAAGATCAGAATTGCGAAAAGCCTGTTGAGTTGATTACTCAGTGTTTATAAGAAACCAGTCATCTGGTTGCAATATCTTTAAACAGTCCACCACCTACACACACACACACACACACAGATGTAGATGCAGTTCAAGAGGCGTTGACTTTGTGATTCATCTTTTACTTATTGATCTCTGCATGCTTCTGACAGATGATAAAGCTTTTCCTTGTAACTGGACGCCTACAAATGTGTCGCTTCCTTCCTGCTTGTGTGGCTGAAACGCTCCCAGTGCACGTTCACTCGAATCCCAGTGCTGAATCCGGTTACAGATGTCTCTCCTGATCTCCTCCATTCAAAAATGCATCCTAAATGTGTCCTCTCTGTTACGTCACCTAAGGGAAGGATGCAACAATGTAAGGGAACAACTCCCGCACAACTGTCAGACCAAACAGGAGAAAAACGGAGTATAAATTCAACAATAGTTTATATTGTTGTAAACAATTAACATTAAAAGCAGCAGGAAGAAGGACTTCAGGGTGACCCCTGGCCCAAAATAATAAACTAAAGTAATCTGGAAAAGAGAAGAAATATATAACCTTAAATGCATAAAAAATAAAGTCTTACCTAACTATCCTAACAAAACAGGAACAACCCATATTCAAACAACAAGGGCGGGCCACCCCTACACCTGTCTGCTTTAAAGACAGATGACTAGTCGAAGTTTCAAGTGCTAAGTCACACACTGCACATTAAGTACTGCGTCTAGACAACACATGAACAAAGAACAAAGTTTGGTCTGGCAGATGGCGAAGAGTCGGGGACAGCACAACCAGCCTGGAGTCATGACAGCTCATCTCGATTTTAACAGGCACACCATCAGAGACAGTCAATCGCCTTCGCACAGGTGACGCAATTTGCAGATCAGCTGCACCTGGAAAACGAACCACACCCACACACAGACGGAGAGAGAGAGAGAGAGAGAGAGAGAGAGAGAGAGAGAGAGACAAAACAGCAGCGGACCTCTAAAACTAGTACAGGACATAGTTCAACACATCGTTGATTTACTTGGCACTGGCGATGTCACTACGAAGAAAGGCAAATCGTGAACAGTTTCAGAATTTTGCAAGCAATCACTAGACATAAGAAAAGCCATGCATGGCCAAACCATCTTCATCTAGACAACATGAAGATAGAACAACAGAGGCAGATAGAGCCTTTGATTTTCTCCCCAAATTGGCATGCCCAATTCCCAATGCGCTCTAGGTCCTGGTGGTGACGTAGTGGCTCGCCTCAATCTGGGTGATGGAGGACGAATCTCAGTTGCCTCTGCGTCTGAGACCGTCAATCCGCGCATTTTATCACATGGCTTGTTGAGCGCATTACCACGCACAACTCACCACGCGCCCCACCGAGAGCGAGAACCACATTATAGCGACCACGAGGAGGTTACCACATGTGACTCTACCCTCCCTAGCAACCGGGCCAATTTGGTTGCTTAGGAGACCTGGATGGAGTCACTCAGCACGCCCTGGATTTGAACTCACGACTCCAGGGGTGGTAGTCAGCGTCTTTACCACTGAGCTACCCAGGCCCCTGAGCTTTTAGACTCTTTGTCATTGTCTCACATAAATTATGGCTTGAACCTATAACCACACATTTTCTTTTCACACTGGAGGTGCAAATTAGATCTGTTGCACTGATTTTCGACTCACCTACATAAGAAAAACATTGCTTGCAGCGCTGTACCAAAGTACGAAATTTAGTTTCACCTTTCTAAAACAAACGAGAAACGAAAACATCAAAAGGAGTCTTCATTTTCATCTGACGTAAATGAAGCACAAGCAGAGTCGTGAAAACTAAATCAGCCGAACTAAATCCGACACGCTGGTCTTATGTGTATTGAGTTTATATTGCAGGAATAATCAAGTAATTTCTGTCAAGCATCTCCGTTAATTCTCTTCTACAGCAGTGACATTAGTAGATAGACTTTTGCTTGTGTCTCCTGCTTCTCCGATGTTTCTCCTGAGAAAAAGACTCCAGTAATCTCACGTGTCTCCTCTAGAATTTCAGAAGATGTTAGTGTCTCAAACTGTGCTCAGATTTGCCAAGATACCAAAGTCTGCAATCAAAAGTCAGAGATCTCAATATGAACTCAAACATTTCTCATCAAATTCTTCCAAGACCGAATAATCTGAGTTATCCTGTTCACATTCATTTGTGTGTTGTTTATATTTGTATTATATATAATATAAAAGATGCACACGATAGGAATATTTTGCCCAAAACAAAATTACATTTAGCCATTTACTAGCCTTAATTTGTCATCAGTTCACTTCTTTGCTGAAAAATTAGAAAGTAGTTGCAGGAAGTACAATTTTATTGTTCTAACAATGAATTGTTTTCATTGATGATGGATTGGACAGGCCAAAATTATACGATAGCCACAAGAAAGAATAATAAAAAATAAATATATATATATATATATATATATATATATAAAGGCTAAAACAAAAAGGTTATTTTGCACTTATTTAAAAAACAAAAAAAAATTCTAAACATTTTAGCAATTCTGTTTTTGCAGTTCTTCACAGTAGAACTCAGATTTTACATATTTTGATAGAAATGTTATATTACAAATTCACATTATGCATTTGACATAGGCATGGGACAATATACGATATGAGGTTCACGATTCAATTATAATCTCGATTCGATATAATAACACTTAATGATTATATTACTGAAAATTGTTTATGTTTGAGCAAAATGCTCATTATAATTTCTCATCAAAATAAAGTTCTTTAATACACAATATAAATGCTCAAAGTTTAAATAATAAGAGTTGCTCGTATACCTTTCTCTATAAGAAAAGATCACAAACAAATAAGCTTTCAAAAATAGTGCGCTACATTCAGGCTGATCGGGTGCAGAACAAGCAACAGAACTGAACAAAACCTGTCCTGAAAAAAGTATGCGAAAGTGTATATTTATATTTTAATAATTTGTTTGTCATCATTATGATAATCAAAATATAACTTTCTAAAAATATAAACATCCTACATTATATTAATTAATATTATATAATGAAATATGAGCTATCACTGTTTTAAATAATGTGTACAATTTACAAGTAATAACATTGAGTTTACATACATTTGTATAAGAAACGCTTAAAAGGTTACTGTCACTTTAAGAGTTCAACGAGCGACTCACAGCATTCCAGTTCAGCGAACATCAACGAGATTAAAATTTATATTTCTTTTTACTTTTTTATCTGACTGTAAAGAACAGAAAGGATGTTAAGACACATTATTCAATGAAAGTGGAGTCACCTCATCTTTGATGGACACACATTACACGGAGGAAATGATCCGCTTTGAAGCACTTTTCATCAAAATAAGGTGATATTCCAGGTATTCCAAATTTATTAAAGCTAAATTCAAGCACTTTAAGGACCTTGTGTGAACCCTGTAAACAGTGTAGAAAAAAAGTGCAGTCATGGTTACATCAAGCGATAGAGAGATTATGATGTTTGACTGGTCATTTAATTTATGATCACATCGAAAGAAAACAATGTTGCAAATTTCGAAATATCGAGTTATGCCATGATATGGTCCGGATATATCTTCCCATCCCTAATTCGACATGCTTGACTTTTTTCTAATTTATTTTGGTAGGTGTTTCTTTATAATACACACACCAAAAAATTTATTTTGGTTTTTTACATCTGTGTTTTCATGCTTATACCAATTGCATTAATTTGGTCAATAATTGTCTTATATAAATATTGGCAGCCGATACGTTGGTGCATCCGATATATCATTTTCCCCTGGGGAATTTATCCTATATATCTGGTCTAGTTTGGGCCTTGTTTGCTTATAATATTCTCAGTTTATTATGAATATGTAAAGGATTTCCATTTGCTTGCATGATAATGCTGAAGGGCTGCAGTTTTGTCCATGAAAAGAGCTGCTCGGCACCGCAGGCAGGGGGCGCCGACTATCCTGTGTGTCTGTCCCCGAGAGATCACGACTGACCTATAAAAGCACATGCTCTCTAAATGTGCTGAGATGACAAAATATACTGACCTGTAATTTTCTCTTTCTCTCTCTCTGCAGATATTTCCAGAATTTCATTTTACACAGGTGAGTGACTGTTCCATAAATTCCCTCTCCTCATGTATTGTTTATTTTGGGCAGTGCTGTAGATGAACAGCAGAACATACTAGATTTTTAAATTTAGTGAAGAACAGATGAGATAAAGCCATTCAAGTCTCTCTAGTCTATATGCGCTCATTTAAAGATGCTGTTTACAGAAATGCCTTTCTTAAAGAGACAGTACTGGGTTTTTTAACACGTGTTCAACAAATCAAACAATATTAAACAATAAACATGCAACAAAAAATAATATTCACTATATATTATCATATTTTTTGACTGAATACATTGGTTTGTTCATTTTGTTCATTTCAGAAAAGCTAAAATGTGGCCAAAATGATGAAAAATGAAGCGAATATAATTAGTAAAATTAATATTTTCGTAATGTACCTAGTTAGAAGGTCCCCTGTATAATTAACAACATTAGCTGGCAGATAATTTATTTCATATGTGAGCAAAAGGGACATTATAACACATATGAATCGAAATCGAATCGTAAAATCTGTATCAAAACCCAGTCCTACTTAACATTAATTCATTTATGTATTGATTCAGGTCGCTAGGTGATAGTAAATAAAGAGTTCACAGCATCATAGTGATGTGTTATGAGACGTTATAAGCAGTTCTGTTCACTTACATTAATGTAATCAGGTGTAATCGCCATCAAACCACACTTTTTTTGAGTGACTGCTAATCGTTTCAAGTTGCATATCGTCTCATATATAATGTGAGATTTATGTACACCAAAGGGGATTTACACAGGGTACCTTCCTAAATGTTTTTCTTCATGAACGTGCACTAGACGAACCTCTTTGACCGTTTTCATGCATCTCGCAGTGCTTTTAAAAGAGGCAATGTCAAGTTATAACTCTTTAAATGAGACCCCCATTCTGTGTCTTGCTGGTTTGAGTATAAATGCATCCTGGACACTTTTTTTGCACCCATCTTTGCTATTTTTTTAATTGTTGCTCTATGTAAACATGCACTAGATGGACATCTTTGATCGTTTTGATCCATTTCTGGCGATGTGCGCCGTGTTTTAAGAGACACATTTTAAAAACGCATCTGTTATTGGAGCTGTTATTGAAAGATGGGTCAGTTAAAACACTTGCACCCAACCCTAAGTAACCAATTCCATTTGCGAATGTTTCAAATGTCATGACTGTTTGATAGTTTATGGAGGACAGTTTAATATATTTTCGGATGCAATGTGGTATGTGTAAACCCTGAAAGTTTGTTTTATAACGTTGTGGAGCTTGTTCATTTTCTGCCGATTGAGTTTCAAATGTACTATATGGCTGTATATTCGAGGGGATGCACGATGTTAGCCAATCACAACAGTGGTGCGTTAACATTGAAGTTTAAAGGAGGCGCTTGGGCCAAAACCGAGCGTTTCAGACAGAGGGCCAGAGACAGGGTGGACAAATTCTGTTTTGGTGCAAAAAAAAAACTTTACTAACATTAAAAGTGGACCTCAGGGAAGATAATAAAATTATGAAAAGACAGTGTGTCATCACCCCAAAAATCCCATCCGTTGTCTCCATAGGCAAATTGATTTTTAACGATTACTTATACATTTTTAAAGACAAACCTGTTGTGAGCTTCAAGGTTGTTAACTGAGGGTTTATGCTTCTGTTGAAGCCATCAGTCTGTGTTATTTCAATGTCATTTTTTTTTTTCCCTCCCCAATTTGGAATGTCCAATTCCCAATGCGCGCCAAGTCCTCATGGTGGCGTAGTGACTTGCTTCAATGCTGTTGGTGGAGGACGAATCTCAGTTGCCTCCACGTCTGAGACCGTCAATCCGTGCATCTTATCACGTGGCTTGTTGAGCGTGTTACCGCGGAGACGAAGCGCGTGTGGAGGCTTCACACTATTCTCCGCGGCATCCACGCGTCCCACCGAGAGCGAGAACCACATTATAGCAACCACGAGGAGGTTACCCCATGTGACTCTACCCTCCCTAGCAACCGGGCCAATTTGGTTGCTTAGGAGACCTGGCTGGAGTCACTCAGCATGCCTTTCAACTTAATTTTTTTAAATTCATGTCTATTAGCAGAATTTCTGGTTAAGAACTACACTACCCATAATCCTGAAGAGAGATCCACCAATCAGAGAATCGTGGTCAACAAAGTGCGCCAAAAGAGCTCTGCAGCGACCGCCCACTCTCACGACACTCTGTGAATGACACCGTCGAGTCGCTCTCCCTACACTCTCAAACTACTTATATATTTGTCTATATCTGAATATTTTGAAACGAACGTACAATGTATTTTTTTCTTTAAATCTCTTGATTTTAATCAATAAATCAAGAAAATAATAAAATTCTTTAAATCAATATCAGTTTTATATTTCCATGTTTTTAAAAACGTACTATGAAAGTACCTTGGGACATTGATTTATATACCATGGAACTGCATGATTACTGTATATATATACCATTGTTTATGCATTTATGTAGTGCTCCAATGAACGTCAAAGAATACCATTGTAAATGTCCAAAAACCATAGTATTACCATTGTAAGTGGTGCATCTACAATATACTGTCTCATGATAATATATATTGACTTTTGTGTCACTTTTCAGTCACAAAAGGAATAATCAGGCTTCCTTTGTCCCAACCAACCCCCATAACACACATTACATGCACTGCACGCATCACACGTATATTTATGTGTAGTCACTATGCGCGAGTGAAACGTGCGGCCGGGCGTGGAGTGTGTCTCAGTGCAGTGGTGTCCTGTTGTGGAGTTAAAATGAGTTTGTAAAGGCTTTTGTCCTGAAGACAGCAGGCCGGATGTTAAAGGGTTTGTGAAGGAAGAGCACTGTATCCCCCCTCCCTTCCCAGCAGCCCCTTTGTTTCTCGTTCTCTCTCATTTTAGGGTTATTTTGAGGAGGGGTGGGCTGTAGGTCCAAACACCATGTAACTGCCTTCATGGTTAGTTCTGGGTAATCTAACTACTCATGCCCAATTTGGCTACGTCTTCAGTGCTTTAAAGGGTAGTGTATGCTTTGTTTTTACATATGCTGTTCTATCTCATGCACGGTCTAGTGCTTTAACCTTTCAAAGTATATGCTAGTAGGACATCTCAGTATTTTATGCATACAGAAAAGTAGCATACTATGCACCATGCATATATTATACTATATACTACAGAAAAAGTAGTATGCTATTTCAAACATAGCCAAGAGAACGGCAAATATTTCTAATGAAAATCATATCAAATGTCCCGTTGCTAGACAGTCTACTGTGTTTGTTTTAATAACAATTTGAACAAATGGATTTTGGACTTTGTAAATGCAATCAGTCTGGTATTTCCTTACGTAGAGGGACGTTCCTGTCAGATCCTCTCAAAGATCTTCTGCTAATGCCCAGCACAATCTCTGACTTTCGAGGGTTTGGGTTGAAAAGGCTCTTTGGGGTCCATCTGTGAGGGTCCTGAATGAACGTAAGCCATTGGAGAGATCTCCTGCTGATAAAGCCAATGATTGGCTTGAAACTCTGAGCTACAGTCACTCCCACATCTCACAGCTTCTGACTAGGGATCTGAGATACACATTTATTGGGTCTGATGTGGGGTAATTTTTTGTTTTTTTATTATTATTTTTAATTATTATAATTTTTTAAGTACTGTAACCAAGTGTTAGGGTTTGGAACAGATTTCTGTTCTATTAAATAGATCTTTTGAATCTACAATGTGAAACATACTGCGCTGTCAGTGCAGTCTGATTCCTGATCAAATGACTCTTATGAGCCGGTTCTTTTGAATCTACAATGTGAAACATACTGCGCTGTCAGTGTAGTCTGATTCCTGATCAAATGACTCTTATGAGCCGGTTCGTTTGAATCTACTGTGCAAAATGTGCAGTGTGACCAGTATAGTCTGATTCACGAACAAATGAATCTTATGAGCCGGTTCTTTTGAATCTACAGCGCCAAATGTACAGTGTGACCAGTGTAGTCTTTTCACGAACAAATGACTCTTATGAGCCGGTTCGTTTGAATCTACAGTGTGACCAGTGTAGTCTGATTCACAAACAAATGACTCTTATGAGCCGGTTCTTTTGAATCTACAGTGTGACCAGTGTAGTCTGATTCACGATCAAATGACTCTTATGAGCCGGTTCGTTTGAATCTACAGTGCAAAATGAACAGTTTGACCAGTGTAGTCTGATTCAGGAACAAATGATTCTTATGAGCTGGCTCTTTTGAATCTACAGTGAGAACGTACAGTGTGACCAGTGTAGTCTGATTCATGAATGAAGGACTCTTATGAGCCGCTTCTTTTAAATCTACAGCAAGAAGCATACTGCGCTATCAGTGTAGTCTGATTCCCAAACAAATGGCTCTTATGAGCCAGTTCTTTTGAATCTACAGCGCCAAACGTACAGTGTGACCAGTATAGTCTGAGTCTTGAACAAATGACTCTTAGGAGTTGGTCCTTTAGAATCGACAACTTGACCAGTGTAGTCAGATTTCAAAACAAATGACTCTTATGAGTCAGTTCTTTTGAATCTACAGCTCGGAACATACAGTGTGACCAGTGTAGTCTTATTCACGAACAAATGACTCTTATGAGCCGGTTCTTTTGAATCTACAGTGAGAACGTACAGTGTGACCAGTGTAGTCTGATTCACGAACAAATGATTCTTATGAGCTGGCTCTTTTGAATCTACAGTGAGAACGTACAGTGTGACCAGTGTAGTCTGATTCATGAACAAATGACTCTTATGAGCCGGTTCTTTTGAATCTACAGCACCAAACATACAGTGTGACCAGTGTAGTCTGATTCCCAAACAAATGACTCTTATGAGCCGGTTCTTTTGAATCTACAGTGCCAAACATACAGTGTGACCAGTGTAGTCTGATTCCCAAACAAATGACTCTTATGAGTCGGTTCTTTTGAATCTACAGTGCCAAACATTCAGTGTGACCAGTGTAGTCTGATTCATGAACAAATGACTCTTATGAGTCGGTTCTTTTGAATCTACAGTGCAAAATGTACAGTGTGACCAGTGTAGTCTGATTCATGAACAAATAACTCTTATGAGTCGGTTCTTTTGAATCTACAGCTCGGTACATGCAGTGTGACCAGTGTAGTCTGATTCCCGAACAAATGACTCTTATGAGTTGGTTCTTTTGAATCTACAGCACCAAACATACAGTGTGACCAGTGTAGTCTGATTCATGAACAAATGACTCTTATGAGTCGGTTCTTTTGAATCTACAGTGCAAAATGTACAGTGTGACCAGTGGTGTCTGATTCATGAACAAATGACTCTTATGAGTCGGTTCTTTTGAATCTACAGTGCAAAACGTACAGTGTGACCAGTGTTGTCTGATTCCCAAATGAAGGACTCTTATGAGCCGCTTCTTTTAAATCTACAGCAAGAAGCATACTGCGCTATCAGTGTAGTCTGATTCATGAACAAATGACTCTTATGAGTCAGTTCTTTTGAATCTACAGCACCAAACATTCAGTGTGACCAGTGTAGTCTGATTCATGAACAAATGACTCTTATGAGCCGGTTCTTTTGAATCTACAGTGCCAAACGTACAGTGTGACCAGTGTAGTCTGATTCATGAACAAATGACTCTTATGAGTCGGTTCCTTTGATTCTACAGCTCGGAACATACAGTGTGACCAGTGTAGTCTGATTCCCGAATTAAGGACTCTTATGAGCCGCTTCTTTTAAATCTACAGCAAGAGACATACTGCGATTCCCAAACTAATGACTCTTATCAGACGGTTCTTTTTAAATGAATCAAAAACTTAACGCAACCTGAAAGCCGCTAGTCATTCACTTCGCCATGCTTGACTCAGAATGAACCAGTAATTGTTACTGTGTTATGTGTAAAAGTCTTAAATCAGAATAATTACTGGATGCTTGTAGAAATGACAGCGTCATTTCTTAAAGATACACATTATGAGTTTTGTTGTTGTTAGTGGTATTTTACAAAAATGAATAAATGAATAAAATATCTTAATTTAAAAGTTTTTGTAAACATATTTTGCAAGAATCTGTTCTGTTAAATATGAAATCATCTCATTGTTTGGTAACAGGCTGCTGAAGACAGTAAGGAACCAGATTCGTTAAAGTTATTACGATTCCCATCCCACCCATATTTGTTCTGTGCCCTTGCTTTTAGATAACTAAAAGTACCAAAGATGCTCTTATCGATGAGGTTAGTGTGGGTAACATGGCTGTTTATGGTGGTAATTGATTGATTTTGCCTGAAGGCACCAGAGTGAGTTTGCAGAAGTGTTTAATTGCCTCTATTCTTTACACTGTGCTTCTGAGGAGAAGTCATTGCCAGAGGGCATCATCATTTCTCCCTCTAGATGCCACGACTGGTGCTTGAAGACACATTGTAAAGAATGGGCATGCTGGGTAACAGAGACTGTCACTTTTGGGCATAGAGACGCAGAGGAGAAAGGCAGTGCAGGTCAGTGATGATTTGCAGCTGGAGTCATTTGGTAAACAGCCACGGTTGAATGGAAATGAGTGTCTGATTTGCATATGAGGCTGCAGTGGCTCCTCCCCCTCAATCCTCTGCACTGGCCTTTCCTGATTCAATCTGCTCAGTCACCTCTGTGAGGCACAACAAACACAGACACCATCTGTCTCTCTCAGGACGTCACGTCTGTCTCTTATGAGATAACTTCAGACTCTCCCTGTGAATTCCGGGTCAGTTGTGTTGCCAGGCATCAGGACGGGATTTATATTTCCTTGTTTGCTCTCTTATATTCGTGCCTGGGCTTCTTTGGGTCTCCCAGCGTGGAGTTTATGTAGCTTGGATCTGTGCGTTACTCCGGTGCATGGGTCCGTGAGGTGTTCCGTGAAGGAGGCCAGTGTGTGGTGGGACGTCACTCTGGTGCTTATGCGGGTGTTTGAGAACGGTGGGTGCTGGCTGACCCTCAGCGCAGGTTCAGACAGACAGTCAGCCGCCTACATGGAGAAACCACGATGCAGCCCTTTCCCCTTGTGCTTGGCTGGAGGTACATGTCTCTCTCTCTCTCTCTCTCTCTCTCATGTAATTTGGGAGCTTTTTGACATGATTGCAGACGTTCTTGCTTTCTACATTTCATAAAGAAATGCTGAATAACATTTTCTTTTATTAGCTTTTTTGTCTGTCCATCTATCTGTCTGTCTGTCTGTTTGTCATTTTATCTAACTGTCTGTCTGTTGTTCTATCTGTCTATCTATATATCTGTCTGTCTGACTGTCTTTCTATCTGTCTGTCTGTCTGTTTGTCATTCTATCTAACTGTCTGTCATTCTACCTATCTGTCTGTCTGTCTGTCATTTATTTCTGTCTGTCTGTTGTTCTGTCTATTTGTCTGTCTTTCTGTCTGTCTGTCTTATCTGTATGTCTCTCTATCTATCTAACTATCTATGTATCTATCTAACTATCTATCATTCTGTCTGTCTGTCTGTCTGCCTGCCTGCCTGTCTGCCTATCTATCTGTCTGTTGTTCTGTCTATTTTTCTGTCTTTCTGTCTGTGTCTGTCTATATGTCTGTCTGTCTCTCTGTCTGTCTGTCTTATCTGTATGTCTATCTAAATATCTATCATTCTGTCTGTCTGTCTGTCTGTCTGCCTATCTATCTATCTGTCTGTCTGTCTGTCTTATCTGTCATTCTATCTATCTGTCTCTCTGTCTGTTGTTCTACCTGTCTCTCTTTCTGTATGCCTGTCTGTCATTCTACCTGTCTGTCTGTCATTTTTTTCTGTCTGTCTGTTGTTCTGTCTATCTTTCTGTCTTTCTATTTTTCTGTCTTTCTGTCTATATGTCTGTCTGTCTATATGTCTGTCTGTCTCTCTGTCTGTCTGTCTTATCTGTATGTCTCTCTATCTATCTAACTATCTATCTGTCTATCTAACTATCTATCATTCTGTCTGTCTGTCTGTCTGTCTGTCTGCCTATCTATCTATCTGTCTGTCTGTCTGTCTGTCTGTCTTATCTGTGTATCTGTCATTCTATCTATCTGTCTCTCTGTCTGTTGTTCTACCTGTCTCTCTTTCTGTATGCCTGTCTGTCATTCTACCTATCTGTCTGTCTGTCTGTCTGTCATTTTTTTCTGTCTGTCTGTTGTTCTATCTGTCTTTCTGTCTTTCTATTTTTCTGTCTTTCTGTCTGTGTCTGTCTATCTTTCTGTCTGTTTATATGTCTCTCTGTCTGTCTGTCTTATCTATCTAACTATCTATCATTCTGTCTGTCTGTCTGTATGTCTGTCTGTCTGTCTACTTATATCCATCTGTTGTTGTACCTGTCTGTCTCTCGTTGTGTCTATTTTATCTATGTATCTGTCTGTCTCTCTGTCTGTCGTTCTATTTGTCTCTCTGTCTTATCTGTAAATCTGTCTAACTGTCTGTCCGTCTGTATGTCTGTCTCTCTGTCTTTCTGTCTGTCTGTATTATCTATGTATCTGTCATTCTGTCTGTCTGTCTGTCTATCTGTTGTTCTTCCTGTAATAGATAATTGATGTTTTAAAATAAATAAATAAATATTCCATTTACACCATAAACACACTCTTGAAAACATCATTATGTACATGTCTTTGTTTTGCTGATGCTTTTCTCATCTTAAAGTTGAAGAAGAGTTCAACAGAAATGATTCATCATAAAGCAATTGATTATAATTGTTTTGAGTGTGTTGATGGAGCCTGTGTCCCATTTGTTCTCTGTGTGTGTGTGAGTGTGAGTGTGTGTGGGTGTGTCTGTGTGTGTTGTGTGTGGGTGTGAGTGTGTGTGTGTGTGTGTGTGTGTGTATGTCTGTGAGTATGTCTGTGAGTATGTCTGTGAGTATGTCTGTGTGTGAGTGTGTGTCTGTGTGTGTGTTTTGTGGGTCTGAGTGTGTGTCTGTGGGTGTGAGTGTGTGTGTGTCTCTGTGTGTGAGTGTGTGTGTCTGTGTGTGTGTCTGTGTCTGTGTCTGTGTCTGTGTCTGTGTGTGTGTGTGTGTGTGTGTGTGTGTGTGTGTGTGTGTGTGCGCACCTGCTCTTGATGCTGTCCATCACTCAAATACTCATTCAGCCTTAATCTGATTAACTTTTGTGTGACTGACTGACAGAGGCAAACAGACTCAATGACTGTGTGTGTGTGTGTGTATGTCTGTGAGTATGTCTGTGAGTATGTCTGTGTGTGAGTGTGTGTCTGTGTGTGTGTTTTGTGGGTGTGAGTGTGTGTCTGTGGGTGTGAGTGTGTGTGTGTCTCTGTGTGTGTGTCTGTGTGTGTGTCTGTGTCTGTGTCTGTGTCTGTGTCTGTGTGTGTGTGTGTGTGTGTGTGTGTGTGTGTGTGTGTGTGTGTGTGCGCACCTGCTCTTGATGCTGTCCATCACTCAAATACTCATTCAGCCTTAATCTGATTAACTTTTGTGTGACTGACTGACAGAGGCAAACAGACTCAATGACTGTGTGTGTGTGTGTGTGTGTGTGTGTGTTCAGTGTTTGTCCAAGAAATCATGAAGAGAGAGAGAGTTATTGATTTGAAGATGAAAACAATGCCAGTTAATTTTAATTGGTTAATTAAATCTGTCTGGTTCTAGTCAAATCTAATTTTAAATCAATAGTTGTACACTCAGTAACGCATCCTTCTGCTGCGGGCCTGTGCAGATACAGTGTAATCTCACAAGAACCATCCACTTAAACAAGTAGAGACCATCTGACATTGCAGTAAGCCAGTCAGATTGGAGCTTAATGTTTTTAGTAAACTCTCTGCATTTTTGTGTGCAAAATGCATCAGACAGTTCGTCAATGGCCTGTTAGCGAGACAAAACCAAAAATAAAACAAGCAGTATCTAGAAAATACGCCATATCTATAGATCAACCAGCAAGAGACACAAAATGCACAAAAGCACATCAATACAAACACATAATACAGATTAAACATAAAGAAGCTTAAAACTCTTCAATCTCAGGTTATTACTAAAACGCACTAGAGGATGCAGATGCAGAGATTTAAAGTTTTTAACATTATATCTATGGACTGTAGTCTAATGCAAACTAGTGTCACTGAGGGTTTAGTAGATTCTGCCTGTTTAATGGAAAGATCGCTTGTTGATTTGCCACCCTTAAAGGGACAGTTCACCCATAAATAAAAAAAACTTTAACTGGTCATTAAACCTGTAACTGTGCTTTGTTATGCGACATGTTACTAACTTAAAGTAGCTAAACTTAAGTCAAGCTACTCTCTTAAAAAATAGTTTGTTACACTACAAGCTACTAACTACATGGAAGCCATCTGGCAAAAAACAGTGCAGATCGTAATTATAGCGACATTACACAGGTTGGCAATATTCAATTGTACATAAATATATTTTAATAAAAAAAATCTAAATATAACTTATTACAACTTGTACTAAATTGAACATTGTCTCGTGTCATTTCGTCTTCTCAATCCACTGTCATTTTTGGGTCACCCTCTCTCGGTTCAATGCAATTACAGGCTCGTCTTTTGAAATGACAGACTCAGACTGATCTACCCAACCGTATTTCTCAATCGGACGTTAGTGTCTTACTGTCAGGAATGAGGGAATACTCTAAGATAAATGAAATTCAATCAGATCATCATGCAGTCCTCTTTAAAATGACTCATTTTCACTGGGCAGACAGTGTCAATGTGGTTGTTGACTGCAGAGCAGTTAAATCATACCATGACATTTTGGATAGTGAAGTAATTAAAGATGCTATTTTAAGACACAACTGCGGTAACAAGGAGATTTGCTTGCAATATGAAGCGAGTGCTGGTGTGTTTCAATGTTGTCCCACTTTCTTTTTTGCCGTAGGACAATTTCGGAAAGGAAGAGTTCACCTAAAAATTAATTCTTTAAAAAAAAAAATTGTACATTTGATTGTAGCTTGAAAAAAATTTATTTACAGTAGGGCTGCAACTAACGATTATTTTGATAATCGATTAATCGAACGATTATTCGGCGATTATTGCAACGATTAATCGTTAACTCTTAACCGATTATTCAGCTTGTGCCCCGACTTAAAAGGTTGTATTAAATGTGCTTACTAACAATAAAGAGGACAGAATCATCTTTTAAAAATACCTCTAAATGACATTCACTGAATTAAAGGAAAAAATACTTTTTATTAAATTTAATTCAGTAAAAAATTCACTGCAAAAAAATCCTATTATCAAGTGTTTTTGTCTTTTTTTCCATTTAAAATTGTCTAAAAATCCTTAAAACAAGATACATTTACTTGAGAAGTAACATATGAGATATTTAGACTTACTTTAAGAGAATGTATCTTCAATATAAGTGTATTTTGAATATAAGTGTATTTTTTTCACTTGGTTAAACTTCTGCGAGTGCAGTAAAGACAAAATATACTTCTATTCAAGATCTATTCTCTAAAAGCAAGTCTGAATATCTTATATGCTGCTTCTCAGGTGAATGCATCTTTTTAAAGGAGTTTTAGATATTTATATTGGAAAACAAGCCAAAACAAAAACGTATTTTGTTTCAGTGTATAATGGGGCGAAGACTCTCTCATCTTTCTGTTCACTTCAATCCATCTTTAACTCACAAAAAAACAAACTCTCTCTTGTTAATAAAGCAGCGTATTGACAGTTTTCTTCACGATAAGAACATATAAGATAATGATTCAATAAGAGTCATCACGTTATAATCTAGCTGCATTAAGCGTGTGCGCTCGAGGGATGAGCGTCCCGTGACGGAGTGTGCATCAGCCGGTGCAGTTTCAATCTCTCCCCCTTAGATCGGGACATTCACACAACTCATTGAAGAGGCGCTGACCGCACAGAGAAATGGCAGTTTCGGAGTTTGTAGTTATTTACATGATCTGCTTCTGTATTATTTGAACTTTATTAAAGCTATAACACATTAAATATAACTGCATTAAAGATGTAACGCTGGGGTGTTTCCTTTAAAGAGCTCTGGCTCTGCTTATTCCACAACGAGAGTGTTTCTGTATTTAATGATGTTGTATTTTTGTATTATTCCCTCATACTTTACGATCTACATCACCTGAAGCTGTTTGGAAAGTGTAGAGTTCATCTGGACTGTGAGCTGTTTTCTTCCTCTCCTCAGTCAGAACTGCAGTGCTGCTCTCACACGTCATCATTAGAGTTTAATGTGATCTCATGTTACGTTAAATGACATCAAACGACTTTTCGACAACGCAAATTTTTGTCGACAATTTTTTATTGTCAACGTTGTCGATAACGTCAACTAATCGTTTCAGCCTTAACAGCAATATTAGAGCTGTCAAAGTTAACGTTTAACGCATGCGATTTATTTGAAACGTTTTAACAGGTATATTTTTGTTAAGATTTACCGTTAATAAAGCAAAAAGTAGCATAAATACTGGTTGGAGTAGGGCAGAACCTTTGCGAAGTGTCCGCCCAGAGTCATTGCACTGACACACTACAGCCATGTTAGTCATCAAGTGATGGGGAAAGGAGCTTTTAACACTATTTCTTGTACAAAACATTAAAAAAATTGAATTACTACAGAAGCACGTCAAGTCTTAACTATCACAAAACTTCAGAACAAGATGGTGTTTGCAAGCGCTTTTCATGTGGAGTTGAAAGTGGCGCTTGACGCTGACGTTGACGCCCTGGCGGAAGAGTCATTTATATTCATGAGTTAAGCGATATTTATCAGGAAAACGCTACCTGATTGGTCAGAGAAACTATAAACCAACCCCTAAATCCAACCCTAACAAATCAGGGAGCCCTTTCCTCATTACTATTAATAAGTCTTCCCTTGCCATCCTATGTTTTGGAAATCCGCCACCGACTAGTCGACTTCAGGCTGGCATTGTTGACAACATTAGTCATAAGCCCTATTCGGACATATGTCCGTAAAGTAATTATAACTGCGGACATCTGTAATATTTGCAGTCGATTTGCATATACTGTGTCTGTGATTATTAGAAGAAATTGATTGGAATCTCAGGCTAAATACAACAGAACTGGTCACATTAACAAGCCTGTAATCTTATATTACTCTTGATTCACACATTTTGTAATTTTATGTTTGAAACACGGAGCTCAAAATGATTTCCCGCACTCACTCTGCTCGTTTCTCTTTTACATTAGGTACATAAACACTCGACGGAATAAAAAGCTTGAGGAAAAACATGCATCAGTCCAAATCGCAACAGCCAGCATTATCTGAAGTTGTGAAGTGAGTCTTACATTTTCTGGTGTCTTCCCTTTATCCACTTCAGGCACTCGGAGAACTTAAGAAACAGTGATGTTTAAAGGGCTCAAGGGTTGGAAAGTGCAGATTTACAGGCTTTTACATGTCAATTCGCAGGGGATTAATATTATTAGGGGTTATTTTTACAGGTAGGTAAAACATGCTGTAATTTTTACCGGAGCTGGAACGCACAGTCTGTAAAAATTACTGACATGACCGGTTCACACGGGATTAAAATGACTGAGCTGTGGTAATTACTACATAACCCCACATCCCCAAATAAAACAAATCCCGTCCGAATAGGGCTATAGTTGACTAGTCTATGCAACCCCTATTGTACTGTTGCTTTGGATAAAAGCATCTGCTGAATCATTACTCACTAAATGTCTTTTATTGTGTGTGCTGTTTTGCCGTCTGTTGATGATTTATGAGGCAGACAGTCTGAGTTGTGTTTGTATGGTATCAGTGTCGCACAGCTGTGTGTGTTGTATGCTGGAGTTGTTCAGATCTGTGTGTCATACGTGACTGTGAGTGTGTAACGGGTGATTCGCCAAAGCTTTGATGTTCTTTGTGTGTGTGTGTGCGTGTGTTTCACTCCGTAAACCCTTATAAACCCTAAAAATCAAGTTGTCTTAATTAAACGGTACTTGAAATATCGTGCTTTGGGGATATAACTCAAATATCTATGTTTCTTGAACTTATTGTTCTTAAAGGGAGCATATTTAGCATTTAAATAATTGTTCATTAAGGTTTCATGGAGGTATCTGATCGTGGTTATTTGATCTAACTGCGATTATTGTGCACTTCAAATTCCAATCACATTTTAATGCCCAAATAAGGGAATTTTAAGGAAATGTATATATTTAAAGAAATTAGGACAGAAATATTTTACTGTTGCATAATATAAAATAATATAATATAAAATAATATAATATAATATAAAATAATATAATAATATGTTATATAAAATAATAATATAATATAATATAAAATAATATAATAAAATGTTATATAAAATAATAATATAATATAAAATAATATAATATAATATAATATAAAATAATATAATGTAATATAAAATAATATAATAAAATGTTATATAAAATAATAATATAATTTAATATAAAATAATATAATAATATAAAATAATCTAATATAAAATAATATAATATAATATAATAATATAATATAATATATTATGTAATTTAATATAATATAATTTAATATAAAATAATATAATATAAAATAATATAATATAAAATATGATATAATTTAATATAAAATAATATAATATAATAATATAAAATAATATAATATTTTATATAAAATAATAATATAATATAATAATATAATATAATATAATTTAATATAAAATTATATAATAATATAAAATAATCTAATATAAAATAATATAATATAATAATATAATATAATATAATATAATAATATTATAATTTAATATAATATAATTTAATATATAATAATATAATATAATATAATTTAATATAAAATAATATAATATAATAATATAAAATAATATAACATTTTATATAAAATAATAATATAATATAATAATATAATATAATATAAATATAAAAAATTATATTTTATTTTATATAAAAAAATATATATATATATATATATAAAATAAATGAGTTCCAAAAACAATGTAAAATTGACCAAAAATTAAAGTTGACCAAAAAGAGTCATATTTAAAGTATCTAGAAATATTTTGATATGTGATATACAGTATGATGATGAGTTTTTAAAGCCTTAAAAGGAAATCATATATGCCTATTTTATTATTTGATTTATATATTTGAAATTAAATATGTAAAAATGACTTCTTAAGGTGTATGAAGCACGCATGCACCTTAAGAAATATGACAATTTATATGACGATTAATTGTGAAAGACCTAAAAGAGGCAATTAATCATATATTTGTTTGACAATAAATTCACACCGAACGCTTTTGCAACCATCCATTTGTTTTTCTATGTAAACGTGCGCTAGACGAACATCTTTGTTTCCCTTTGTTTTTGTTTATTCAGCGTCTCGTGCACGAGCGCTGATTTTTAGATGCTGTGAACTTTAAAAAGCATCTTGAGACACCTGCTTTCTGTTTAACTGTATTTGTTGCGCTGTGTCTAGCTTTTTTAGCGTGAGAATGTGATCTGAAGGCATCGTCAGTGCTTGGCACACATCCAAAATTCGAATGCACAGTTTTGGCATTCGAATGTGCATTTTTTTCTTAAAATCGACAAATGTTCAAATTTCGAATTTTATTTTGACAGCCCTACTATGCATTTCTGTGGGAAATACATTTATTTAATCATTGACCTATAATCAATTATAATCTTGTCTTTAGGAGTTTTTTAACGAGGAAAAAATTACTGCGTGCAACTTTAAGTGAACTTAATTACACAAGTTCACTTAGAGTGCCATTACTCAATTCAGTTGAGTAGTCAACTTATTAGGGTTTTCAGTGCAGCAGGAATTATCTGTAACCCAGACAATATCTGTGCAAGGATACCAGGAAGGGATGTGACCACCAACAGGAATTACATCAGTAACACGTACACCAGAAGTGTATCCTCTTAGAAAAGATGGATATCTCAAATTATCAATATTTTTACTGAAGAATTCAGTTTTGATGGATTGGAAAATTATTTGTGTGTGTTCGTTCTTGTTAGTGTGCATACTTGTTTATCTTTGTCGGGGCCGTGGGTGGGTTTCATATTTGTAAAACCTGTGTAATCAGTGTTGCGGTACGATGAACAGATAAGCAGACGTCTGGGAATGCTGGAATGCTTGTGATGGTTCTGTGCTGTGATAACTGCAGAAATATTATAACAGAGCTGTCCATGTCCATTTCTGCTGTTAGGTCAATTCTTCAGTGCTCGTCTTAGAAATATTTTCTCAGTTAATATGAATTTACCCTGCTGGAAAAACCAGGTCATACGTACTACCTTAAGATGGTAAAGATTATTCGGGTGCACACTGCACGATTTTGCCAGCTGTGATGCATATCGGGGATCCTAAAAGATTTATCGTTTCGCAGGGCAAATACGTTGTTCTTTGATCGCTTAGTGTGACATGTTCTCTGATGGCCATTTAATTGTCAATTGCAAAGTCTTGGTTACGAGTGTATCAAACAGTAATGTCGCTCAGTGTGCTGAAGATGTGCCATAAAGTGTGTAATGTGAACATAAATAATTCCTCTATTAACCCGTATGTAACAGTGAGTCAACAGAGGGAGAAATCCGATTTTCTGTAGCATCACCCTAAATTTTGTAAATGAGGATCTATTTTCATTCCATTTGTATCTTATTTAAAGGAACTTCAATGAAGTGACTCTCATTTTTGTCTGGATCAAGTTATTAAAAAATGCATAAATGCAGTTCACGTAAAACTATTACTTTTAATACACTTTTACTATGATGAACGTGATTTCAAAGTCATTTCTACGTTTTTCCAAAAAAAAAAAAAAATATGTAAAAGTCACTTTCTTGAAAACTTAAATATTGGCATAAGTGTTTGAAATAATCATTTATTTTATATATATATATATATATATATATATATATATATATATATATATATATATATATATATATATATATATTTATAATATTATTAATAATATATTTGGTCTTTTTGTAGCTGTTTTGTTGTTTGTAGCCTTAACCCTCCAATTGCGTTCAGAATCTGCATACACCTTTTGCGTTTGCGGGTCAATTTTGACCCGGTGGAATTCAAGCTTATAAATCATTCATAACCCGATGGTTTTCATCTAATTTGAAACTATATAATAAGTTCTTAACTGTTCAAGATAAAACAGTTACAGTTTATCTTTTTACAATACTGTAAAAAGATTTTTTTTTAAATGTGGCATGTTAACTGACAAATATAAAAGTTATTTATTATAATGCCTTTTTTATTATTTCTAAAAAATAAAAAATGTAGAAATTCTTTGACATTTCAAAATATACATTACAGCAAAACCAATGTGATACATGTGAAGACATCTTTTTTTATCAGCATTTCTGTGAAATGTTATCTAAATATAACATATAGTATAATTTATATTAACATCTATTGTGAGAATTACTAGTCATTTGAATTATTTTCCTATTACTCATAACTGCACAATACAACTTGGTTGTCAAAAGTTCTGAAACCAACACATTCTCAAAATTGACCCACGAATGCATTTTTTTAAATGGTTATATCTCTTAAACAATGTTATTAAAAAATCTGAACACGTCTTGACAAAGTCACAAAGTTTGGTTCTATTAGGGAAACTCGCAGACTTGAGTAAAGTTTTAGATTTCATTTATTTGATGAATATAAAACAGGAATGTAATGTCTCTCTTTGGCGTAAGCCCCGTCTGGCAGTCCGAAGAAGTTGTACTTGGAACCATCATATCCCGCCGGAGATAGGAGGCAGGGGCGAGGAGCCTACCCCTGTACAGGACGGGACTCAACTGGTGGTGGTGGGGTGGTGGAGGTTGCCGTGTTAGCACACTGAAACAGCAATGTGACTTATAAAGCAATGGCTTACATGTGATTGCCTAGGAGTTACCTAGCTAATGGTGCGATGATGTACAGTTGCTAGTCTTCCCGCTAGAACTACGTAGTAATCATTTTATTTCCCATACTAAAAACTGTGTGGTATTTAAAAATGAT
The DNA here is from genome assembly GCF_019703515.2 of Myxocyprinus asiaticus. Classification (NCBI taxonomy): domain Eukaryota; kingdom Metazoa; phylum Chordata; class Actinopteri; order Cypriniformes; family Catostomidae; genus Myxocyprinus; species Myxocyprinus asiaticus. The sequence continues at coordinate 41,556,951 of NC_059377.1, read as the reverse complement.
TATATACCTCTGACCCGAACGCAATATAGAGGGTTAAAACAGAGGGGGAAAAAAATCTAATATTTTGAAATTTTCATGAACATTTTGTTCAGGTCAAATGGACTAGCCCGCTTGACATTTTTTAAAGTCATTAAATCAAGTTTTTAAAGTTCTTTTGTTTGTTTACTTTTTTAAGAAAAGGCCTGATGCATGTTTTAAATATGTTTCCATCTGTATTTTAAAAGATTTCTCTTTTTCATCATTTTGGACAACTTTGTCGATGACCCAGGAATACTTCACCCAAAAACGAAACTTTTGTCATCATATTCATTTATGACTTTCTTCAGGGTTTCCGCAGGTCCTAAAGTCTAAAAATGTCTTAAATGGTATAGCAGAAGATCTCTTAAATTTGGGGATGTACTGTAAAGACCAGAATCGTGTTTTGGCTCTAACATGATTATTATACTTTAACAATTTAATTTAATAAATGTATCAGATGAACTCTAGATTCAGTGTTTCCAGCGACATCTGAACGTTTTTGCCATCAATGAATACTGGACATTTATGACAAGCGATCACTGATGATCTACTGTTGATGAACTATGACAATGCTTACTTTAAAGTGTTTATAATGTAATGCCTTGTAGATGAACGTAAGAGTGAATATTTTATTTCCCTTATCTGTTTGATTGAGCAAGCAGCTGGAAACAGTGAAGCACAGACATTTCAAAATAAGAGTCCCCGGTGTATTTCGTGCTTGTTTATTTTTAAACGTCCTGTGTAATGCACCAAATCTTTTTTCTTTTCTTCTTCTCTCATTTCTGGTTATTATTGGTATTTTGGTCGCACAATAATCTGCTTCTGTGAAATAATTTGGACTCTTGTAACAGGAATGAATGAATAAGAAAATGTTTAACGCATTCAATGTGTCGATTTTAAAAATTATAGTCATAAGTAATTTTATCGTCATTTGCACAGATCACACATAGTTGAAACTGCATTAAAATTTGTTTTGCTATTATGTCCTACAACACATTATTTTAGCATCAGCAAAATCCAATATCGGTCGACCTTAAATTCATTTGTTTTGATATATTGGTACATAAATATTAATATAATATATGTGTATATATATATATTTTAAAACATGGTGTGTCAAGACATGTTGCGTCATGTTTAACGTCAGTTACACTAAAAAACATTGGTTCTTGTAATCGAACATGACACTCCAAGTTTGAAAATGTGTAGGCACAAATTTACAAGGTTTGCGAGTTAAGGGCAAAACAGTTTTTTGACTTAAACTTCTGATTTTTAGATTCCACCGTAACCCGTTTTTCCATTTCCCTTGTTTCTGAACAGAATATGACAGACACCTAGCACACAGAAAAGGCATGGCAACAGCATACCTGGACCCCAACCCAAACCACACCCTGGGGGGAGGCGCCAAGGCTCGCCTCAGCACGGGGACGGAGCGGGCCCCCGGGGCCCCTGACCGGGTCCTGAAGGTCTTCCATCATTTCGAGAACAACAGCGAGCACAGCACCTGGTCTAGCAACATCCGCCATGGAGACGCAACTGATGTTAGGGTAAGAAAAAGATGAAGACCGAACGATGTGACCCTGCTTAAAAATACAGATATATGGTTGGTAAGAAGTCCAAGCTGATCTTTCGTAGACCAGTTATTAGCCTGTAGTATTTATTCTACATTTAGTTAGTTTCTCCGCAACACTACATGTTAAGTCTGAGGTTTAAAGAAAATTTAAGAGCCCTTTTGAAGCTCTGCTTTCACTGAAAGGTTAAATTTTTCCTCCCTGTGTAACCGGTTCTGCTCAACCCCCTCCGAGCGGGATTCAAACCGGCATCTCCGGCATGGGAGTCTGGCATTCTAACGAGGTGGCTAAAGGCTACAGCCTCTAGCGTCAGTCGCTAGTGGCGCCTCTTGAGGCCAGGGGAGTGAAGTTTACGCATACCGCACAGCCATCACATACCAGCTGGCTCCAGTTACACTCACCCCCCCTAAACCTAACTCCCATCCGAGTCATGACACCTCTGTAACCAGTCCTGTTCGACCCGCTCCGAGTGGGATTTGAACCGGCGTATCCGGCATGGGAGGCTGGCACACTAACGAGGTGGCTAAAGGCTACAGCCTCTAGCGTCAGTCGCTAGTGGCGCTTCTTGAGGCCAGGGGAGTGAAGTTTAGGCATACTGCACAGCCATCACGTACCAGCTGGCTCCGGTTACACTCACCCCCCCCAAACCTCACTGCATACAGACATCAGACTCTATTAGAGATGCAGACATTATATTGATGAGAGCCTGTGTTTAGTGGATTATTGCGAACACATCCGCAGGAAGATAAACACACTGTTCCTCTTGATCGGACGGTCTCTGGTGACCTCTCAAATTTCCACGTTGACCTCTGTGTCTCCTCCAGGCCTCTGTAACTGACCCGCCCTGTGTGGACACAAGCATGTGAAGATCTAAAAACGTGATTATTTAAAGTCAACATTCAATTAAAAGTGCTGGTTTATGTTTACTTGGTGAACCATCCCTTTAAGGTCATGACCTTAGAGAAGGAGTCTGTAAAAATGTGGAAAGCTCTTTTAAACTTTTAGAGTGGGCCCAGGACAGAGCCTTGCGGGACACCTGTTTTAAACGTGCTATCATAAATATTCAGTGTTTTGACGGGAGTGTCCGTGTGAGTTTTTCGACTTGGAAGAAACGCATGATCGGATGTTGTCTGTCTGGAAAGAGTGCTTTTGTGTAAATATTGTATAACTTAAGTGTGAGGGAGATCTGTGGCGGCTCTCGTGCTGAGAGAAGTGCGAGACGCTGTCTAGAGGCATTACTGTCACCTGTCCTGTCCTGACACAGCTGAATGTGGGCCAAAAAAAACAACATTTCCTCTCTCATTTGACAGATCTTTTTTTTTCTTTTTTTTTTTTTGGATGACAGTGTGAAGATTTTCAAAGATTACCTGGGTCACTTTTATATGTGGAAATAAATACATGTAAATAAACTTACATTTTTATTGATATAGCCTATACATATTACAGTACAGATCTTTTAAGTGATTATATCATTAATTTAACAGCTTCTGTAATCCACCTCAGAATCCATATATTTTGGCTCTAGCATGATGATGTAATCCATTTAGTGTGTAACCGAGATGAGAGTCAGTGAAACATTGCCAGAATGCCTCTGTTGTGAGCTCATTTTTGTGCGTGTCCTCCGAGCCCTTGGCAGTGCTGCCCCGTGTCTGTAATCCAATCAGTGAGGGCCACGACGGTGCCATGGCAACTGCCCAGCTGCCGTGACGGCCACACCACTTTTAACATTCAGCCTGTTCGATAATGACCTCATCATTTCAGCAGTGATGTCATGTGTGTTTGGCTTGTGCTTTGGATTTGTCAGATACATGATATTTCGGAGATCATTTAGTTAACAGTAACAGACTGATTAGGCCAATAATGGCAGGTTTAAGTTATATTTTCTACTACTGTACATTATAATGAGCCATTGCCAAATTTTTATGCATGTAACTTTTGAGTGAACAGTGCTGTTTTTAAACAAAGGCAACACTGTGTAGATTTATAATATCATATAATATCATCAAAAAACAATAATTGATTAAATAACAATAATGATTAAATAATTATAAATAGTTCATTTAAATTATAAATAAAATATAAAAAAATTATAATACCGATAATACAAATGCATTACATTATTTTGGCACACAAGTTATGCATTAAAAAAGACAATACAAAAAGCGGCTTTAGAATCCAATATATTGTTTATTTCCATATTATTGAGCATAAGCCAATCATTTGACTACAGTTCACAGCGATACATTTTGCAACTGAATTTGTCAATCAGTCCGAGATTTATTATAAGGGCTTGTTTAAGGACACGTCAGTGTACACTTGCGTCAGACGGACGCTTTTGGAGTGTCTCGGTTGCGTCGCTTCATAAATGTACAGTTTTTAGGTCACTGTGTCAAGTTAAACAAATTTAAGTATAAGCTGTGCGTTGCCTATACAGCTGGAGTTTCGCTTACTGCCCCCTGAAGAAAACAGGTGGTACTCCAAGCTTGAATAGCTCAGATGGAAGGAATATTATTACGGTGCGGTGACAGGATTAATTGCGTTATTTTTTTTTTTACAAAGTATGTTACTAATTCATTATAAATCACACGTTTTCATCGGCATTCCCATGCTTATAACTGATATGCCAATGGTTTAAATTTGGTCAATTGGCCGATAAAAATTGGCATCGGTGCCATAGATATATAATACATATATTAGTCTAATATTATAAAAAAAAGAAAATTCTCCCCAATTTGGCATGCCCAATTCCCAATGCGCTCTAAGTCCTTGTGGTGGCGTAGTGACTCGCCTCAATCCGGGTGGCGGAGGGCGAATCTCAGTTGCCTCCGCGTCTCAGACCGTCAATCCGCGCATCTTATCACGTGGCTTGTTGAGTGCGTTACTGCGGAGATGTAACGCGTGTGGAGGCTTCGCATTATTCTCCGCGGCATCCACGCACAACTCACCATGCGCCGCACTGCGAGCGAGAACCACATTATAGTGACCACGAGGAGGTTGCCCCATGTGACTCTACCCTCCCTAGCAACCGGGCCAATTTGGTTGCTTAGGAGACCTGGCTGGAGTCACTTAGCACGCCCTGGATTCGAACTCGTGACTCCCAGGGGTCTAATATTGTAATTTTAAGAATACTGTGGTATACATTTTTGCTTATATCGCCAACCCCTATATTAGACACATTTTTGAATGAACAAAAATGATTTATGTGTTTTACTAAAATGCGGCTTATTACTATGTATCCTTATATTGGTCCATATAAATGAAAATTATTAGATATAATTCTTTCAGGTGTTTATTTTTTTATTTAATTGCCAACAGTTAAATTGTTCAATTAAAATGTTAGTTGAAAAAATCACCCTTTTAAAGCCATTACAGAACAAATACAGAAATATTGAGATATACATTAAATACAATGTTGAGATATAATTTTTAGCTATATCACACTGTGCTAGTATTCCCCAAAATGTCTAAATCTGTGACTTTAGTTCAAATAAAAATGGAGAGCTTGGGTTTGCGACAATATTTCTTGCTTACCTCTGTGATCGTTCTGGATAGTCTTAATTTCTGTGTTGCTGACCAGCGCAAAATACACCACTGCACTGCAGTTCAACTATGTGATGAGAATATTTAGTCACATAGAGGTTGAGGTTGATTTACACAGCCTTTTAAAGGTCTGATCCATTATGCTGTAATTATTTAATAACAGTCTCATGATTTTATGAATCTATAAATCACTTTATATACTGCAGTAAGCAGTGTGTTATAGGAATATTATGGCCATAAATTGAAATATTGAGCTGCATGTCTTTGTGTTTTGCCTGCAGGGAATCATACAGAAGATTGTGGACATTCATAAAGTGAAGCATGTGGCGTGTTTCGGTCTGCGTCTCACTCACATATTGTCGGGCGACATCCACTGGCTCCACCCAGATATGGGCGTTTCCCACGTGAGAGAGAAGTATGAACAGAACCGCCCACAGGATGAGTGGAGGTAATTCATTCATTCACAGGCATATATTTGTGATGACTGGGCGATATATCAAATAGTCACGGTTCCTAATGATATCAAATTAAGCAATAGTATGAGTCACGGTGATTTCAATTGCACTTTTTATTTGGCCACTATGTTTCTTAAAATAGCATGTCATTAGACTCATTTCGCATCCTTCAGAGCTGCAAAAATGTATCAAAATAACATCAGAATCGCGATATGGTCATATGTGAAGATTAAACCGTAAAAGGCTGTAATTCAATTATATTTATTGATTAAATGTGTCAGAGTGAACAGGTGGGAAATAGTACGTTTGTAGTAAATATAACAGAAATATATTGCTGTTGTATAAAACAAATCTAATCCTCATAATATTGATAATAATAATAATTCTGTCTAATATTTTTTTTTTTTTATCACAATTTGGAATGCCCAATTCCCACTAATTAGTAGGTCCTCGTGGTGGCGTGTGGAGTCTCCTCAATCCGGGTGGCAGAGGACAAGTCTCAGTTGCCTCCACTTCTGAGATCATCAATTCGCACATCTTATCACGTGACTCGTTGTGCATGACACCGCGGAGACTCACAGCATGTGGAGGCTCATGCTACTCTCCTGGCTGGAGTCACTCAGCACCCCCTGGATTCAAACTCTAGTCAGTGTCAATACTCGCTGAGCTAATTTTATTATAATAATAAACTTGACTTGGTCCTACAATAGTAATTCAGCATTAATATAATATTCAACTCGGTCCCAAAACAAAGTGAGTGCAGTTTTAATTTTCGCACAACCTTTTCATTCACAAAAAAATTTTATGGTAAAAAAAATATGTATGGGTAAATAATGTTTTTAATACTATGTATTGTTGTATATTGGTGAAATAAGAAAAAAATGATTAAATATTCTTCCTTGTGTTCATTTAGCAAAAAACTGTGGAAAATATGCCATCATTATTTTTAATTAGATTTTCACTTCATGCATTAAACACGTTGAATCTACTTGTCTACAATGGCCAAGAAAAAACTAACAAAAACAAAAACTTTTAAGCCATTTCCGAGCAAATATATAGGCTAGTTATTAACATGTCTATATCCAATATCGTCAATTGGCTGAAAAATGAGATATCATTTTTTGTAGCCAAATTGCAGAGCCCTAATTTGTTTGGGAACATATATGTGTGTGTGTGTGTGTATGTATGTTAAATGCAAAATTTAACCTACCCTATTTGGAAATGGACAGTGGGCAGCTCCAACCCTCGTTGCCATGGAGATGCTCTCGGCAATTGTGGCACTGCGGCAGGATGAGTGTTTGAATGCACACCTCTAAATTTGTGTGCATGGCCTGCTTTTGTTCTTTTACACAAAGTGCATGCTTGTCTCTGTTTTTATCGGGTTCGTGAGTCCATGTCAGTCTTTAAAAAGTGAGTTATGTCCTCACAGATGGCATTTTTTGTCATCTCATCTCTACGCACAATGCAGCAGTGAACTCACCAGGCCCATGTGCCCTATGAAGCAGCTGTAGCTTCCATTCACTCTCTCAAACCTGCTTTTGTTCGGTCAATCACAGAACAGAGAACCCAATGAAAAGAGCGTCAGTGATTTAAAATCGTTGTTTTTATGTCACCACTCTTGATTACTTGAGATTTTTAGAATGAGCTGATTTTGGATGGCTATCAGTGGATTGTTGTGCATGTAAAAAAACTCAGCGATTGTGTCCCAAATTATAGTTATGTCAGAAATAGTATGCAAGTTGTGCTTTAAAGAGTGTTCTGAAATCCTGGAACGGACCCGGCCGCTGTCAAACCTGTACAGTGATGTTAGAGCTGTTTTTGACACCTAAAAAGCCAGACTTTTGACTATCAGCATCAAGTCTGGTCCACTTCGCAGCTTATTCTGTTTAAGAACCGCCCTCTTAGGCAGGAAAAGAGCGTCTGATTGACATGTAAATTGACCAACCAAAGTTTGCTTGTTTTTGCATGAAATTTAGTGGCGGGTAATTCTGAAAGCACAAATAACTCTGAGAGCAAAGCTGAATATAAAGTTTGTTAAAGTATCTCAAATGAAACTCTGGATATATTTAAAATATTTAATTGCATGAACGTCGCAAACTTTGTCCAATACTGTAGGTACTCAACCAGAATGACCCTCACTATTGCAGGGATAAAAACACACCATCCGTATGTGAAACATGTTCACAAAATTGCCACCAGGAGGCACAAAGGGACACTTTTGCACCATGGTTTAGGGTGAGAAAAGTGAGTCGTTATGATTTAAATTGGTTATATTATTATTAGTTTTCTATTTTGATGTGTAGAAGGCCACGATACAGTGCAAAATTAATGGCAGCATTAAAGTTATAGCTTAGTAAGCTCAAGAATTAACCATTGGCATATAAATGAAAGCGCTAGAATGTACTGTTCTGAACTGTTTACAGAAATGCCGGGACTCCTTAAAGAGACAGTACCGTTATTTTAGCATGTGTTCAACAAATTAATGTAAATACCTGTAAATTGTACTAATTATGCAATTAAACAATAAACATGTAAACGAATATAATATATGCAATATAATATCCTATTTATTGATTAAATACATTGATTTGATACTAATAAAATTTAATTAGTAAAGTTAATATTTTTATGTTGTACCTAGTTAGAAAGTCCCCTGTATTATTTACATTATTACCTGGGAGAGAATTTCTTTCATACGTATGCAAAAGGGACATTATAACACATTATAAGTACCCATATGAATCGATATCGAATCAAATAGGGAAATCTGAATGAAAACACAGCCCTTCTAGATTGTCAGCCTTTTTCAATAAATAAAAACTGTTGCTTCATTGATATTAGTTATTTAATCATCTCCCTAAAAATCTAAACGAAAATGCATTGTGAACATTCATAATTTAATTTGTTAGCCCTACTGAAAAAACAGCAACAAAGCATTTAATTAACGCCATTAACCCATGTTATAATTGACCCGGCTAGTCGGTGGTAGACTAACATAGAGGGGTTCAATTGAAACCCCGCTTATAAGCGTTATAAAATATAAATGTGGGTTTAGTTCTTCCTCAGAAGTGCCTATTTTAACAGCCTGGGAACTCGTAAACACAACTTTGTTTCCTGATGTACTAATTCAAAACCTTTGCACGCTGACTCACAGAAATTACGTAAAGACTTACTCAGATTGGAACTTGCCATTTTGTGTGCAACATGTATTAAACGGTCTGTGAACAATCTGTTGGTGTGCAGATTATAAATCAAATTTTTTCAAACACTAATTTCCTCCGTCAGTATCTGTGTTCTCCGTGCTCAGAGCTGGAAAATTCCCGGCCAAATTCCATCCTGCTTTCCTTCCCAACAATCTAATTACTCTCATTTTGACATTTTACTAACAATCATGCCTGCCTTTGATCTTCTGATGGTTGGACCGTCCTCATATGTCACCGATCCTGAAAGCTTCTCCATTCCCGGACTGACATTTTTGTGCGTTTCGAAATCCCAGAGCTGTTCTGTAATCAGATAAGGCCGTTTGTTTCAGAGAGGAGGTAAGGAGGGTGCTTTGTCTTAGGTCGTGTCAGAACGCTGATGTAATCACTCACAGAGCCCGCGGACAAAATCCAGCTCTACATTCAGACTAGCACGCCTATTCACTGTCACTATGGTAGGTGATGAAATGATCTCATGTTAGGATAGAGTTTGAACTGGATCTGGTTTATTCTCTCGGAGTGAATGAACCACGCTGCTTTGATTTTCTTTAACAGGGTTACACAAATAATCTTCCCTACAGCTACGACCAAATCGTCTGCTCAGAAGTTGACCTCATTAGCTACAACCTGCCATCCACTCTTGTAAGGAACTACAATTTAACAGTTTTATTTAAAGTAGAACTGTCAGAATTAACACGTTAATGCAGGCAATTAATTTAAAAAAGTAATTTATTCTTAATCACGATTAACGCGTTTACCGTTAATGCTTCATAAACCATTATAAACACTTGTTGGAAGGGCGTAAACTTTGTGATTTGCCCACCCGGAGTCATTACACTGGCACACACTTCACAGCACACACACAACAGCGCTTCAGTGTCAGTGATAAAAATGATGGAGAAAGGACCTCTTAATGCTATTTAATGCACAAAACAAGCCCAGATGGGACTTGCGACAGAAATCAAGTATTTTTCAGCCTTTATAAGGTGCATTTTAATTACCACAGAGGCACGGCAAGTCTTAACTATCACCAAAACACAGAACGAGACATTTTTGTCTGCAAGCGCTTTTCATGTGGAGTTCAAAGTGCCGCTTGATGCTGGCATTGACGCTCTGACGCGAATCATGAACATGGCTTCATGGTTGCTGTAACATAGCAGATTTACGGGTCTACCGGCTGATTAATATTGTAGAGGATAAGAGATTTAATGCCCATTACAATGAATACTCAAGCTATGTTGGGACTAGTTCTTTCAGTTAGTCAAACTCCCACTTAGACTTTGGGAAATGTTTAACGCTTGAATTGGTGCAATTTTAGAGCATTTCTATCTTTATACTGTGGAAGGCTTTGTTTGGTAAATGTTAATAAAGCATTATATTGTTACATATTGTTTTGTTTTCTTTCCTAAGAAGGAAATAAATGCATTTTGACAGTAAAAAGAAGTGTATATAGTGTCAAATTTCAGCACTTTCAAAATCTCTGATTAATTGCGATTAATACAAAAAAAAATTGTGATTACTCGTGATTACAAATTTTAATCGACTGACAGCCGTAATTAAAAGGCATTCGCCTCAAATTGAATACTATCCGCATTATCCATACTAGTATATCAAATTAGCATTAAAGTTAACATCAGATTAAAATTGACAAAGATTAAATTTAAAAAATTGACCCTTTTCATAGACCTGTTATGATGTGTTTCCGCCGTCTTTTAACAACGTAAATGTAGCAAAGGTTTTTTTATATTTCCAATTTTGTAAATGTATAACATTGCACTTTGTATTATATTACCCTGGAATAAGCTTTAAAGAATCAGTTAGCTGCGATGAGACTTCTAACACTGCTGCTGAGGGAGTCACAGAAAATGTGGCCTGTTTCACTCTTCTTACTGCTGTTATCTAGCGCTGTATATTTCTGTCTTCTTTTGCAAAGCTGTGAATGTGTAATAATTGATTATTTCTTTTGCTGTTGGAGCAAATGGGTAAACATGACGAAATGAACTTTCTGGTCTTATTGTAAACATTTCATCAACATGTAATAATTGGGGGGTCTGGGTAGCTCAGTGAGTATTGACGCTGACTACCACACCTGGAGTTGCAAGTTCGAATCCAGGGCGTGCTGAGTGACTCCAGTCAGGCTTCCTAAGCAACCAATTAGCCTGGTTGCTAGGGTGGGTAGAGTCACATTAGGTTAACCTCCTCATGGTCACTATAATGTGGTTCTCGCTCTTAGTGGGGCATGTAATGAGTTGTGCGTAGATGCCGCGGAGAATAGCGTGAAGCCTCCACACGTGCTAGGTTTGCGTGGATTGACGGAGAATCTGAGATTCATGAGATTCATCCTCCGCCACCCGGATTGAGGCGAGTCACTACGCCACCACAAGGACTTAGAGCGCATTGGGAATTGGGCATGCCAAAATAAAAAGAAAAAAGAAAAAAGAAAACATGTAATAATGAATGTTATTAAGCATGTGACTAAAGCATGTGACTAAAGCATGTGACTAAAGCACCTAAAGCATGCGACTAAAGCATGTGACTAAAGCACCTAAAGTATGCGACTAAAGCATGCGAGTAAAGCACCTAAAGCATGCGACTAAAGCACCTAAAGCATGCGACTAAAGCATGCGACTAAAGCATGTGAGTAAAGCACCTAAATCATGCGACTAAATCATGCGACTAAAGCATGCGACTAAAGCACCTAAAGCATGCGACTAAAGCATGCGACTAAAGCATGCGACCTAAAGCATGCGACGTAAAGCATGCGAGTAAAGCATGCAAGTAAAGCATGCGAGTAAAGCATGTGAGTAAAGCATGCGAGTAAAGCACCTAAAGCATGTGACTAAAGCATGCGACTAAAGCACCTAAAGCATGTGACTAAAGCATGCGACTAAAGCATGCGACTAAAGCATGTGACTAAAGCATGCGACTAAAGCATGCGACTAAAACGTGAGTAAAGCATGTGACTAAAGCATGTGACTAAAGCACCTAAAGCATGTGATTAAAGCATGTGACTAACTGTTGAAACAACTTTACTTTTTGGCTGACATCACCAAGCCCCTCCCCTTCAACCACCTGTCATATTAAGAAAATAGTTTTACAATCCAATCACTTGAAATGAATAAAAGAAAGTCCTACCCTACATATTTTTCTTGTTTAATATCCAATTTTATTTGTAAAATAGGTTGTTAATGACATTTCATGTTGACTTAAACATGACTCATATTGGTGCTGGAATGGTATTTTTAATTTCAGTGGATTTTGTGGTGTACATCCGTGCATGTTTTTCCACAAATTTTTCGAATTATTACGACGGACAAAAAGCAAAGTGATAATAAATTGTGCGTTAATCATTGTCGCTAAATGCTAATGCTTGCATGTAAATGCAAACTGTACCCAATAGTAGGTTTAGCGTTACTACATACTCAAAAGTATGTACTTTCTCAGTATCAGTATAGTGCTACTTTCAGTGTGTAGTTGAAGTTGTGAATTTGGATTCAGTCCCTGTTTTCTCCATTTCTCAGAAACTAAGATTTGATCATTTCCTGAATCAGTTCCAGGAAGTCATGAAAAACTATCAAGGATCATTTCCTCTCGAGTGCTCCAGCAGACCCTTCAAATGAGACAGTCCTATAAACGACTGTAACAGAGATCAGAGTGTAGACACACGGAACGAATAATAATAATTTTATGTGATGTCATCATGAAGAATTTACTATGACTCATTTCAGTATTGAGCAGTTTGTCTGCAACCATATCACTTTAGTCATTCAGATGCATCTTTAACACTTCAGTGTGTAATGTTCCCCATTTTACTGAATTTCATTTAGGTGTGCTCTATAGGCAATAACCGTTCGTTTGTATTGACAAAGCCTTTGTAGCATAACTGAGTACAATAAAAGTAGCACAAAATGGATAATTTAAAGTACAATAACAATACTGCAAATGTAGAGTAAAAAAGAAAACATCCAAAGTTTAAAATAAAATAACCATTATGCAAAAATTACATTTAATTAGTACAGAGAAAAAAATTAAGTGCAGAGTAAACTTAAAAAGTAACAACCAACAAATTTGTATTACTTAATTGTATTACTTTATTTAGGAAGTATTAAATACACTAGTAAACATAATATTCTCTCTTTATACCTCTTTTACTCAATCAGTCTCTTTTATTATTTTTCTTCATTCAGGTTTTTTCAATCTTTCTTTTTGTGTGCTTTATTGCCAATAAAAATAGTGCAAAATAGATTAAATAAAATAACCATTGTACAAAAATTAAATTCAGTTATTAATAAGTGCAAAGTAAAATAAATAAATATATAAATAAATAAAAGAGTAAACTAAAACAAAAGTTACAATCAACTAATTTAACCACCTGAGACCCGAGTGTGACTGCTGTGTCCATTTTCCTTTTTGATTTTTGGCTAATAGCACCTAATAAACAAGCAAAAAAAAAAGTTTTTTCTAGAGCAAATAGTTTTCCTAAAAATTGACGTCCACATATGTGCACAGCGGGACTAAGTTGTGAAGTTTTAAATAATACCAAGCTACAGAAAGTCAGATTTTTAAAATCAGATTGTTTATTATGTTTGCAGGAGTGTTGGTTATTCATATTTTTAGACGTTACAGACATTACATCAGAAATTAGCATAATTAATTCTGATTCAAAGTAATGTCCAGCATCATCCAATCACTGTCAACCATGTTAAAATAAAATGTTACATTATTAATTCTGAATCTATGTACTGATTATCATTGTCCCATGTCTGTCAAACATGTTGAGTGATCCAAACATCATCTGCAGCCTGAAACTGAACTTTTGATCAGATTTTAGGAGTGAATGCACTTAGCTGCATAGAGAGCTATAGGATGCTCCCTTGCTCCCTATTTAGTGAATAACTTAACCTCCAGTGTGCTGTCTGTCTGCACTGATCTCAGAACAGTTAGAAATGCACCTTATTTTCATCCTAACTCCATATAAAGCCTCTGAAAGCAACATTATTCAGTTTTTAGATGAACCCATTTATTCTCAATGTGATAATGCACAGTGAATATATATTAATGCATTTACTAATGTTAATGAATATAACCATATTGTACAGTGATAACAAAATAAAATATAACAAAATGTATATTAAAATGAAGCGAAATGACCCACAGATGAGTTAATGTTGAAAGTTATTCAAAATAAAATAACCTACTTTTGAGGAAATTTGGTGCCGGTGTACACATATGTGGACATCATGTTTATCAGGGCGCTGATGCGTGAAAAATGAACAGATTATTTAAAGTGGCATATCAAACGAAACTAGAGACTCTACTCTTTACAACCAAACAAGTTTCAACGGAAAAACATAAAGAGATTTCTTACCAGAGACACTTTTGTTGGCGCTGTGTCCGTAGGAGTGCTTCACAGAAATCAATGTCATGTTGTTGTGTCACGTGACTCGGTGCAGCAGAAGTTTAACCCTTAAATGACGTCTAGAGTCTTGTGAACAGTATTCAGTCGGTTTTTATTCACTGAAATTATGCATCGCGTATAGTGAAGCCAAAATACAATGTCCACACATGTGGACACAGGGGCGCACGAGGTTAATGCAAACACTGGTCTGTTTGACTTATTATTGTTTTTATTTTATTACTAAGTATATAATTGCATTACTGTATCACTTGCAGTTTAACTGCTACAATAAAATAGTACAAAATAAATCATATAAATCATAAAAAGTACAATAGCAATAGTGTAAATGTTAAAAAGAAAACAAATTAACCGTAGTATAAAATAAAATAACCATTTAACAAATTGTATTTAATTAAATGAAAAATAAACTGCAGAGAAATTTTTTTAAATAAAGTGCGGGGTAAACAAAAAAAATTAACAACCAACAAATTTAATGCAAACACGTTTATTATTGTTTTTTTTTATTATATTCATTTATCACTTACATTTATCGCTTAAGTTTATTAATATTGCTTATTTAGGAAATATTAAATGCACTAATAAGCATAAAATTCTCTTTTTATACCTCTTTTACTCAAAAGACTATATTGAAAAGAAAATTAGTAAACTTCAGGAGCACAGATGTGTGTTTTTAGTGTTGTATGATATACGGTGAGTTATCCTATCATAACTGTTTTATTTATGTTATGTTATTGTCTTTTTCCCTCTGTCTCTGTCAGGTATGAGTTAAGGATCCGTTACCTGCCAAAGGGCTTCCTGCATCAGTTTACTGAAGACAAACCAACACTGAACTATTTTTATCAGCAGGTGGGTGCAGGTGCCCTTACGGTGTATCTGCAGCTGCACTACATACACACACGCATGCTGCATTTCTGCATCCACTCACATCCGTCCGCTGGTGCACTGACGGCTTCGTGTCTGAGATGCACTGATGCTTGAACGCAGCAACACGAGACAGCTTCATGAGATAACGTCAGTGTGTGTGATAGCCCCAAGACCTGTGTGTGAGTGTGAGGTTTAAAGTAGGTCATTGAGTTTGTGATGCATGTCCGTTCCTTTGACGTGATTCAGGTTGTCTCCATCCGCTGCAGCAGTTAGCAAGGTTGTGTTCAGAAGAGCATACCACCATACTATTCTTATTATTCCTGCAGTATACCGTGTGTAAAGGTTCAGTATACAATCAGAGTGCACTGCGCAGAATACTGTAAACCATTATGTAATGCACTCGACTTGACCTTTCACTTCCAGTGTGATGAATGAACTCGAAGAAATATCTGCCATGATTTTTAACATCCTGACTCATTATTTAATCAGACTGCCAGAAGGTGAGACATTATAGTAAACCAAGCCACAATTTCCTAGCGGTGTCCCAGCTGACTTGGTTTTATTGAGTATAATTTACTGGATTAGTTTTATGGAGAGCGTTCATCATGTAGACAATACAAGAGCGTTGCAGCGCTCTGTTAGTAACTGTGGTGTGATCAGGCAGATTGTATAAATCGCGTCTGTGATGTATTGTTTTGAAGAGTGATTTAGTGTTTGTGTTTGTGAGAAGTGGTACAGAACACCTGGTGCTGCATCACTATATAAAACTGCAGACATCTGCTTTCTGCAAATAAAACGAGCTCACAGAACGGTCATGAATCACAGACAACAATCTCAGAGTGTCTCTCTATTACACACTCTGCCTCTGTAACACGTTATTATATCTTTTAATAACAAACAAGGTTATACACGGCTCGTCAATAAGGACTGCCCGATGGCCCGGCGCCAGTGAAAGAGAGATTCGGGCCAGTTGCTAGAACTGTCACTTGCCCATTTATAACATTAGTGCAAGTGAGAGAGCACAAAAATTACACTGAGCGAACTAACCGACGAGTGAGCGCGATTCTGTTTATCTCGCAAAGATGTGCAAGCGCATTATATACTGGACGCGCCAAGGCATAGTCGCGTGCGGACACCGAGCGCACTCTGCTTGCTCTTTTCCAAGTGTCTTAGCAGCAGCTATTACCAATGTGCAGAAAGTAGAAGGGAAAAAACCCACTTAATGAATTTCGTAGCGGGATTGCACGTCTTGCGCAACATTTTAAGTATCCCCGCACATTCCGTGTTCACAGGGCGTGAAATCCCCACATTTTTCGTTTTTACATGTTGGTGAAAAGCAGTAATCCACAACAGTTTCTTTCTATAGGACTGAAAATACATGTCTCTCCGTGCATATGTCTCATCATCATCATCTCTCTGTGCAGCGTAGACTGTTTCACATGCATCTGCTCTCGTAAAGCGCTAGTTTTATTCCCACTGTAAAAAAACAAGCACATTTTCTCTCATTAATTCGCCTTTAGAGATGAAGCGCCGAATGAGACGTAATAAACTTTGTTAAACCCCAGTTACACACGTGTCTGGAAGTCACAAGCTGCTCAATATCCAAAATGTAAGTATACATTTAATTAGGTAGTGTTTCAAAACGTAAACATTAATTCGACATGATAATGTGATAAAATCTTTGATCCTGTGGGCAGAAGTTGCATGACTAAACGGGTGACCGAAAACACAACAGAACTCTTCACTTAAAAACTCACGTGTAAATGGCAGGACGGCTGATGTAATATGATGTATTTATGAATTTATATCTATAAAGTGCTTATATGCGATTACACAAGGCATAAAGCATATCTTGCAAATTATAAATGGGATTCAGTTTTGTGGGACATTGCTTTAAAAACATAATATATGTACAAAATATTTATCTTCGGACACATTTTTGAAGCCATGATGGGAAAAACAGCTATTTATCATTTTTGTGTTGGGGCCAGTGAAAATCAGAAGCAAAAAATCCTTAGCGATGAGCCCTGTTATATGTGTTTATACTATACAGATAATGAATGTACATTCATATAGTTAGCAGTGTCGTTACACTTTGATTCATTCATATATAGGTACAGTATATATTCATATTTCAATGTAAATGAACTATTAATCTGTTATGAATTATATCAGTGTTGTTGACTTGTTATTAAAGGTCATAATAAAGTCTCTCTTTCTGTTTTCTTCTAAACCACCTCTCTTGCCACCTCTATATATTTTCTTTCATTTCTTCATTTCTTCCTTACTTCCATCCTCCCTTCATTCTTTATTTCCTCCCTTTCAAAGCTCCATACTTCCAAACTTTCTTCTTTTTCTTTTTCTTTCTTTCTTTCTTCCTTCCACCCATCCATCCTCCCTCCTCCCTTCCAAACCTTCTTTCCTTTCTTTCTTCCTCCCTTCCAAACTTTCTTCTTTTTTCTTTTTCTTTCTTTCAAACCTTCATTCCTTTCTTTCTTTCTTCCATCCTTCCATCCTCTCTTTCATTCTTTCTTTCTTTCTTTCTTCCTTCTTCCATCCTCTTTCTTTCTTTCTTTCTTTCTTTCTTCCTTCCTCTCTCTTTCTTTCTTTCTTTCTTTCTTTCTTTCTTCCTTCCATCCTCTCATTCTTTCTTTCTTTCTTTCTTCCATCCTCTCTTTCTTTCTTTCTTTCTTTCTTTCTTTCTTCCATCCTCTCTTTCTTTCTTTCTTTCTTTCTTCCATCCTTCTTATTTCCTTCCAAATTTTCTTCTTTTCTTTCTTTCTTTCTTTCTCTTACTTTCTTTCATCCTTCCTTCCAAACTTTTTCTTTTTTTCTTTCTTTCAAACCTTCCATCCTCTCTTTCTTTCTTTCTTTCTTTCTTTCTTTCTTTCTTCCATCCTCTCTTTCTTTCTTTCTTTCTTTCTTTCTTCCTTCCATCCTCTCATTCTTTCTTTCTTTCTTCCATCCTCTCTTTCTTTCTTTCTTTCTTTCTTTCTTCCATCCTCTCTTTCTTTCTTTCTTTCTTTCTTCCATCCTTCTTATTTCCTTCCAAATTTTCTTCTTTTTTTCTTCCTTTCAAACCTCCCTTTTCTTTCTTTCTTTCTTTCTTCCTTCCACCCATCCATCCATCCTTACTCCCTTCCAAACCTTCTTTCCTTCCTTTCTTCCTTTCTTCCTTCCTTCCAAATTTTCTTCTTTTTTCTTCCTTTCAAACCTCCCTTTTCTTTCTTTCTTTCTTTCATCCTTCCTTCCTTCCTTCCATACTTCTTTTTCTTTCTTTCTTTCTTTCTTTCTTTCATCCTTCCTTCCTTGCTTCCAAACTTTTTTTTTTTTCTTTCAAACCTTCATTCCTTTCTTTCTTTCTTCCATCTTTCCATCCTCTCTTTCTTTCTTTCATCCTTCCTTCCTTCCTTCCATACTTCTTTTTCTTTCTTTCTTTCTTTCTTTCTTTCTTTCTTTCTTCCATCCTCTTTCTTTCTTTCTTTCTTTCTTCCTTCCATCCTCTCTTTCTTTCTTTCTTTCTTTCTTCCATCCTCTCTTTCTTTCTTTCTTTCTTTCTTTCTTCCATCCTTCTTATTTCCTTCCAAATTTTCTTATTTTTTTCTTCCTTTCAAACCTCCCTTTTCTTTCTTTCTTTCTTTCTTTCTTTCTTTCTTTCTTTCTTCCACCCATCCATCCATCCTTCCTCCCTTCCAAACTTTCTTTCCTTTCTTTCATCCTTCCTTCCAAACTTTTTTCTTTTTTTCTTTCTTTCAAACCTTCCATCCTCTCTTTCTTTCTTTCTTTCTTTCTTTCTTCCTTTCAAACTTTTTTCTTTTTTCTTTCTTTCAAACCTTCATTCCTTTCTTTCTTCCTTCCACCCACCCATCCATCCATCCTCCCTTCCAAACCTTCTTTCCTTCCTTTCTTCCTTCCTTCCAAACTTTTTTCTTTCTTTCTTTCTTCCATCCTTCCATCCTCTCTTTCATTCTTTCTTTCTTTCTTTCTTCCTTCTTCCATACTTCCTTCCAAACTTTCTTCTTTTTTCTTTCTTTCAAACCTTCATTCCTTTCTTTCTTTCTTTCTTTCTTTCTTTCTTCCATCCTTCTTCTTTCCTTGCTTCCTTCCTTACATCCTTCCTTTCTTTCTTTCTTCCATCCTTCTTATTTCCTTCTTCCAAACTTTCTTATTTTTTCTTTTTCAAACCTCCCTTTTCTTTCTTTCTTTCTTTCTTCTTTCCATCCATCCATCCTTCCTTCCTTCCAAACTTTCTTCTTTTTTCTTCCTTTCAAACCTTTCTTTCTTTCTTCCATCCTTCCATCCTCTCTTTCTTTCTTTCTTACTTTCTTTCTTCCAAACTTTCTTCTTTTTTTCTTCCTTCCAAACTTCCTTCCTTCCTTTCTTAGCATTACTTCCAAACCTCCTTCCAAGCTTCCTTTAAACAAAAATCCTCAACTGCTGCAGTAAAATATTTAATTGCATTTTTCTGGGTTTAAAATAATGTAAAAAATCTCAACAATCATATTATTTTCTTATTGTTTCTCTAAAGGTGAAGAATGACTACATGTTAGAGATCGCCGATAAGGTGGAGCAGGAAATAGCACTCAAGCTGGGTTGTCTTGAGATCAGGTCTGTTGAAACTCCTGCTGAAATTTCAGTACCAGCAGAACTCTTGAGCAGGAAGATGTTTGTGTTGATTTTGTGTTTTTGCCCTTTTTTAGGAGGTTCTACAGAGAGATGAGAGGAAATGCTCTGGATAAAAAATCCAACTATGAACTGTTAGAGTAAGTATTATTTTTATTTACTCTAAATAAAAAATCAAAATGCACCAATAACATAAAAATGTTTATTATACACTGACAAGCCTTTCTGTTGACACACACACACATTACCCTCTCTTGCGCTCCACTTTGTCTGACATACGCGTGTGTATATTAGTTCCGGGTCATTCCGTCCAGTGGCCCGTAGAGTGTACTGACCCCTCAGGGTGCAGGACAGGGCAGAGAGTGCACACCAATCACAAAGAAACCCTGATCTGAGTGACAGCTTTTCAGAAAGCAGCTGTAGGGAAGCAGACACCACCTGTTTAACGTCCTGCTGCGTTACCCTGCCTGTGAAGGCAACATTTTCATTTTCAAGTCACTAAAAATCACCCTGGCAACAACTGCCTAAAAGTCTTAGTAAAAACTAAAAGTTAGTTCTGAGAAAAGCTGCAGGTGACACTTGTTTTGATATTGATATTTAATGCAATAAGATTCAAACATATTGTCAACATGGTGTTAAAGATGTCTTCATGAAACCAGCTCAATGTCTTTAAGACTGCAATGACATTTTTTTGTTCTGTTTTGTCTGTCTCACAGGAAAGATGTTGGACTTAGACGATTCTTCCCCAAAAGTTTATTGGAATCAGTAAAGGTGAGATGATGCTTTCTGATTCACAAGTCCAACCTGGTACAAGCCACATGATTTGAGATATCATTCATGTCCACAAACAGTGCAGGACAGTTTGGGGTTTGTTCAAATCACTAACCTTAAGTATGAACAAAAGTAATAGTGACGCTTGCCGTGTGTGTGCAGCTGGCGTAAGAATAGTTTGATGACCCCACTCTTATTGAGACACACACTCACACCCCACACACAGATGCTCCGTAAAAATTGGGGTTGTCCTTTGACCTTAAGGGTCATCCTTAAAGGTGTGCGTGGGCAAGTGGACGGGGAAGAGGTGTAATTTTACTGCCCCAGAAATGTACCCCAGCCCCCAGCGAAACACTTTCACAAAATAGTGATTTCATTCAAATCACACAAAATATTTTTTTTTACGTTTGCGATTGTGTTTCCTCTCTTTTGGAACATGAAAAAGGAAGTCTGAAATCTTTTTAAATAGTTAAATCAAAACATCTTTTTCCACATTTCTGAAAACATTTTCTGGAGCAAAAATTGCATTACCCCAAAACACACCAAAAAGCCAAAAATCTGAGAAGCAGAATATTTAGAAAAATAATAACATTTTTGCATGTCAACATTTAGAAGAGGCTCTAAAAAAAAAAAAAAAAAATTACTTACCAAATAATAATAAAAAATAATAATAATAAAAACATAATCTGCACTATCTAATATTCGAACAACATTATTGTGCTATTGTATATATCTCTTTTTTTTTCATCTGTTATATCTTATTTTTTTATCATTTTTTTATGTCACTATATGTATATATGTTTGAATGTATATGTTTGTATGTATGTATATACATTGCATTCTCTTGCATTGGAAGCTTCTGGCACCATGACAAATTCCTCGTATTTTTAAGCATACATGGCAATAAAGCTCATTCTGATACTGAAAATAACTTGACTAAAAGAACTGCTTAAAGTCAGAGATACAAATTATGCCATTTCTTTTTTTAATTGTTCTGGATTCCATGTTAAAGGTTTGAATTAAATGTTATGTGGTATAAAACTAAAAAGATGCACAACAGAGCTTTACAGTATTAATGACAACATTAAATGAAAACAATCTGATTATCTGAGGCAAAAGACTGCTATGGCTGAATCACAACATGCTGATATTCAGTACACTTGCTTATGTGATATTGCATACAGATAATAATATTAATAATATAACCATTTAATATTATATTATTGTTATCATGAGTATTATTGCGACTACTTTAAATATGACACTTTTATACAGTAGTAATATTTTTTGTCGTAATGTCTTCAATTCCACGCGTCCGGTTGAAGAGAGCTCTTATTTCAGTGGGACTTTTATTTTGAAAGACCTTTGAAGTTCTTCTTGTTTGTGAAGGGTTCGTTATATCAAGCTTCCCGTGACTCGCGATCTGAAATCTCCGAGCTGCAACGGTGAAAACGGTCATTTGAGAGTTCACAGCCGATTATACACTAAACACACTGATCTGTGGCTCTGCAGATGGATACTATTGGACACACTGCATGAAAATCAAGCATTAGAAGTGTGTGTTGTGTTTGTGTGCGCGCATGCTTGTGTGTGTGTGAAGGAGATGACAGAGCAGGACGGAGCCTCTCATTCATTCTGTGGCACACATGTGACTGTATATTATTTAATTAAATTACATCCTTCTGCTGTTTAATAATCACAATTGGCCATATCTCACACACACACACACACACATTTACTTAATAAATGGGTACATACCATAGAATTAAGGCATGTTGATTTATATAAAGCTAAGTACAATATATATATATATATATATATATATATATATATATAAAAAGATTGTTTTTCCAAATAAGGATGTCCCAAAATGACTTTTTCGACTTTTTTTTTTTTAATATATTTAGCTCACTTTTTGGGACAAATGTGTCCCTAAACTATAGTCAAGTACTACACACACACAAACACATACCCACACATTCTGTTTACCCCCAGAGATCATCAGCCGTACTGTTATATACTTGGAGAGCTGTTCATTAAGGCGGATTATAACTATTAATCCGTGTGATTCCTAGAAATGTTGTTTTAACGAATGCATTCCAAAGAAGAGCTTCCCAGCTTCTGTTTATGGAGCACAGCCATATGATTAAGTTAGAAATGGGGTTCAATTATCAGCACAGCCGTCTTTCACACCAACCACAAGACTGAATGCTGACATCAGTCAAATTCTGCTCGAATGTGACATTTTTAATAGTCTGTCTTTTTCGCATTCACAGCAGAGAGGACTCTTAAAGGAACAGTGCACCCAAAAAATTTAATTCTGAAATCATTTACTCACCTTTATGTTCCAAACCTGTATGACTGACTGACTTCTGCAGAACACAAAATGAGAAGTTTAAAAGAATGACTAAGCTGTTCTTTTCCAGACAATGAACGTGATAGGGGACTGGACTGGTTGAGGTCTAAAAAGCTCAGTACTTTGTGATACTTCACATATTACGTAATAAAGAGCCTCGAATGATCATTTGAAGATTTTAAGGGGCTCTGTTTTCAGGCTGCAGATAAAGAAAACTTGCATTTCACTCTGAGTTTGGTCTGTCAGACCCTTCCCATAATTCCTCCACAGATGTAAGGCCAGATACAGAGCGGCACTTCCTGTCAGGAAGGGTGGACCGGCCCTCTGAATTGACCGATCACATGTTCCAGCGGATCTGATATGATCGGTGTTTATCTGTTCCTGAAATACTGTAAACTCACCCATAATGCCAGATTACAGATGATATCCCTGAAATGTGCTACCGGAAAGATCTAATGTGCTGTTAGTTCAAGATTTGCACATGTAAAGTTATTTCTGCATGTGTCGACTTGATATTCAGTTTGAGTGTTGTTGAGAAGAGTGAGAGATCACTGTGTGTCTTATGTGATTGACAGCTCAATAAGGTGAAAGCTATGACAATATTTGCTCTAATTACTAGTTTGAATTATGAGTAATTCTGTCATATGAAAGTGGCCTTGCTTAAGCATAAAACAAAAAAAAGAATAGCATCACTATTGCTCATTCTAAGGGGCCGTTCAGTCCGAATATGTGTTCTTGCACTAAAAAAGGTAGATGAAGCGCACCAGATGGAACAGAACACAAATTCTTTTTAACTTGATTCAGGGTCTTAAAAACACGGAGCTCCAGCACAAGAGCGGTGAGACGCGGCACAACAGTCAAAGATGTCTGTTTAGACCATGTTTACATATAAATTATTTAAAAACAGCACAAAAAGTTGCAAATAATGGCCCCTTATGGTTAGGACCAGTAAACAACCACCTAGAACACACTGGCGACTATCTAGAACATACAAGCGACCACCCAGAACACACTGGCGACCACCCTGAACATACTGGTGACCACATAGAACACACTGACGACCATCTAGAACAAACTGGCGACCACCCAGAACACGCTGGCTACCATCTAGAACACACAAGCGACCACACAGAGCACACTGGCGACCACATAGAACACACTGACGACCATCTAGAACACACTGGAGACCACCCAAGAGCACAGTGACGACCACCCAGAACACACTGGCGGTCACACAGAACACACGGGCGACCACCCAGAGCACACTGACGACCACCCAGAACACACTGGCGGTCACACAGAACACACGGGCGACCACCCAGAGCACACTGACGACCACCCAGAACACACTGGCGGTCACACAGAACACACGGGCGACCACCCAGAGCACACTGACGACCACCCAGAGCACACTGGCAGTCACACAGAACACACGGGCGACCACCCAGAGCACAGTGACGACCACCCAGAACACACTGGCGGTCACACAGAACACACGGGCGACCACCCAGAGCACACTGACGACCACCCAGAACACACTGGCGGTCACACAGAACACACGGGCGACCACCCAGAGCACACTGACGACCACCCAGAACACACTGGCGGTCACACAGAACACACGGGCGACCACCCAGAGCACACTGACGACCACCCAGAACACACTGGCGGTCACACAGAACACACGGGCGACCACCCAGAGCACACTGACGACCACCCAGAACACACTGGCGGTCACACAGAACACACGGGCGACCACCCAGAGCACACTGACGACCACCCAGAACACACTGGCGACCACCCAGAGCACACTGACGACCACCCAGAACACACTGGCGACCACATAGAACACACTGACGACCATCTAGAACACACTGGCGACCACCCAAGAGCACACTGGCGATCACCCAGAACATATTAACGACCACCCAGAGCACACTGGCGACCCCCCCAGAGGACACTGGCGACCACATAGAACACACAGACGACCATCTAGAACACACAAGCGACCACCCAGAACACACTGGCGACCACCCAGAACACACTGGCGACCCCCCCAGAGGACACTGGCGACCACCCAGAGGACACTGGCGACCACCCAGAACAAACTGGCAACCACATAGAACACACAGGCGACCACCCAGAACACACTGGCGACCACCCAGAACACACTGGCAACCACATAGAACACACTGGCGACCACCCAGAACACACTGGCGACCACCCAAAACACACTGGCGACCACCCAGAACTCACTGGCGACCACCCAGAACTCACTGGCGACCCCCCCAGAGGACACTGGCGACCCCCCCAGAGGACACTGGCGACCACATAGAACACACTGACGACCACCCAGAACACACTGGCGACCACCCAGAGCACACTGGCGGTCAAACAGAGCACACTGGCGGTCAAACAGAACACACAAGCGACCACCTAGAACACACTAAACAGACTAGCAACCATCTAAACACCCCAGCATCCACTCAGAACACTCCTGAAATTGCATAGAAGCACACTAAAAACCACTCAGAACAACTATATTTCAACATGATGGTATTGGAGTGAAAAAAAGTCATTTTTAATCATCTTTAAGTTGAAAAATATTGTATTGGACAAGTTTTTCCACTGATTCAGTGTGTGAGATGTACAGTAACACTGATCTCTCTCTCTTTCTTTGTGTTTCAGGCCAAAACTCTTAGGAAACAGATCCAACAAACGTTTAAACAGTTCGCCAACCTGAACGACGAGCAAAGCATACTGAAGTTTTTTGAAATCCTGGCACCCGTGTACAGATTCGACAAAGAGTGCTTTCAATGTGCTTTGGGGGTACGTCAGTTCATTTCTACAAAGGGCACTGGCTGTTATGACTGGCCGACTGGTGCTCTCTATTGGCCATTGGAGGAATTACATTTACTGATGTATAACGTTTAACTAAAAAATGAGCATTCTGGCATCATTTACTCTCACCGTCATGCTGTTCCAAACCAATATGACTTTCTTGCGTCCATGGAACACAAAAGGAGATGTTAGGCAGAATGTTATCCTCTTTTACTTTCATTGATTGGAAAAAAGATGACCGAGGACAACATACTACCTAATCCTAATCCTAATCCTTTTGGGGTGAACTATTCCTTTAAATAAATCCTAAAGTTGTTTATGGAATTCTGTCATTGACACACAGCTCTCTGTCTATCTTTGTCTCTTAGTCGAGCTGGGTGATATCAGTAGATCTTGCTATTGGACCAGAGGAGGGAATCAGTTACCTGACAGACAAGGGCTTAACGGTGAGAAATATTAAATATTTGAACACTCTAGATCAGTCGACAACCTACTGAGCTGCCTTGCTGTCAACTGCCTACATAGGCAACTGACTTCTAAGGCAGTGTTCTAACCGCAATGGAACCAAATAGTGTTCCCATGTGATGTACGCTGGAGACTCACAATTGATTCCAAAAAGAGTTAGATGCAAGTATGTCGCCAAGCTAACTGCTCAATATTGTAATAAGTAACCTTGTTAGTCTTCTGTTGTGTACTGACGTCATAGAGATGTGATTCATCACCCGCGGATCCGTCCTCTCTTTCAGCCGACACACCTGGCTAACTTCACACAGGTGCAGAGTATCCAGTACTCATGTGTGGAGGAGAAAGACAGGAAGGGCGTCTTACAGCTGGACGTGGCAGGAGCCGCTGAGGTAAACGACACTGTCTTTCCCCATTCAGGTAGATAGGAGCTGTGCTTGTAATAATGGAAAATAGCTACCTGGGCCTGTTACGAACATGGTTGCTGAGTGACCTGACTTGCCTTAAAGGGACTTTGCTGTAGACCCAATGAGAAGCTGATGCAGAAATTCTTTGAATGAAATCCGGCTGTTTTTTTGTGTTGACGTGTGATGGGGTTTTGGCTCAATAGCACGTCAGATCCATTTGAAGATACTGTTGGAAGTGTTTCGTTTGTGAGTTATGACTCGGCAGGATGATGATACAGCTCAATACTGTTCTTACAGTGCTATCATTTTAGTCCGCCACTGTTATTATGGTTATTGGTTTCGCTGTCTGTCTCTCTCTCTGTCTTTTTGTCTTCTCCTCTCTCATTCTGTCCTTTCTGTCTCTTTCTTTAGAGCTATCCTTTTACCATAGATCTTTATTTCTCATCTTGTGATCTTAATGAATTAGACCTATATTTAGAAGTCGTAGATCTTGATGTTTAAATGATTAGTTACTATTATTACTGTTTCTGAAGGTGTCTTCAGCGGTTTTTATGTATGTGTGTGTGTGTGTGTGTGAAAGTTCTTTGGGGGTGTTTCTTAACAGTATGTGGGTAGGTCAGACAACATTGGGGGCATGTCTTCAGCAGTTTGTGGGTGTGTCTGAAAGCATTTGGAGGTGTGTCTTCAGAAGTTTGTGTGTGTGAAGTTCTTTGGAGGTGTGTCTTAACAGTATGTGGGCGTGTCTGAAAACATTGGGGGGCATGTCTTCAGCAGTTTGTGGGTGTGTCTGAAAGCACTTGGAGGCGTGTCTTAAGCAGATTGTGTGTGTGTGAAGTTCTTTGGGGGTGTGACTTAAAAGTGTGTGGGCGTGTCTGACAACATTGGGGGCATGTCTTCAGCAGTTTGTGGGTGTGTCTGAAAGCATTTGGAGGTGTGTCTTCAGAAGTTTGTGTGTGTATGTGTGTCAGTTCTTTGGGGGTGTTTCTTAACAGTATGTGGGCGTGTCTGAAAACATTGGGGGGCATGTCTTCAGCAGTTTGTGGGTGTGTCTGAAAGCACTTGGAGGCGTGTCTTAAGCAGATTGTGTGTGTGTGAAGTTCTTTGGGGGTGTGACTTAAAAGTGTGTGGGCGTGTCTGACAACATTGGGGGCATGTCTTCAGCAGTTTGTGGGTGTGTCTGAAAGCATTTGGAGGTGTGTCTTCAGAAGTTTGTGTGTGTGTATGTGTGTCAGTTCTTTGGGGGTGTTTCTTAACAGTATGTGGGCGTGTCTGAAAACATTGGGGGGCATGTCTTCAGCAGTTTGTGGGTGTGTCTGAAAGCACTTGGAGGCGTGTCTTAAGCAGATTGTGTGTGTGAAGTTCTTTGGGGGTGTGACTTAAAAGTATGTGGGCGTGTCTGACAACATTGGGGGCATGTCTTCAGCAGTTTGTGGCTGTGTCTGAAAGCATTTGGAGGTGTGTCTTAAGCAGTTTGTGTGTGTGTCAAAGTTATTGGGGGTGTGACTTAACAGTATGTGGTTATTTGACAACATTGGGGGGGCATGTCTAGGTGTGTCTGAAAGCATTTGTGGGTGTGTCGTCAGCTGTGTGTGGGTGTGTCAGAGTATTTTGGTGGGGTGTCTTAACATTTTGTGAGTGTCTGAAAACATTTGTGGGTGTGTCTGTAGCTGTGCGTGTCTGTAGTTGGTCAGTGCAGCTGGTTGCTGTTGCAGTTGTAGCTTAACGTCAGGATGTATCTGGTGTTGTTGATAGTGTTTCATTGTTAATCACTATTGGTTTCTCTTCTTTTGCTCACAGCCTCTCACAATCAGCACATCTTCTTTCTCTACTGCTGAGAACATGGCTGACCTTATCGACGGCTACTGTCGACTGCTCAATGCCGTCGCCCAGTCCTTCATCATCAGACCTCAGAAAGGTAGGCCTTCCTCACATTGGTACATTATGGAATGCTTTTAGCATGACTGGGAAAGAGGCAGTAAACCACAGAATTTCCAATAATGGAAAAAATTGAGTAACAAATCTTGTATAAAACAACGCAGCTGTCTGCTGCAATACACTTAATGAAACACAAATAGAAATCTATTTAATTAAAATAAGCTCCCGTTGGTCTACTTTTGCTTGTAGTGAAATATTATGTGTTTTATCATTTGATTCCTCTTTTTCTGTCCAACAGAGGGCGAGAGAGCTCTTCCATCCATTCCAAAGTAAGTCATACATTTACATCACTGCCATTCCTGAGTTATTGAACGCCTTTCCTCAATAAACAGATGTCAGACAGAATATTAATTAATAACAGGTTTGATCCCCTCCAAAGAAAGTGGTAACAAAATATTGGGGGTTTAAACCGTTTTAATTCTACATTTCACAATATTAACATTTCTGTGTGTTTAAAACAATATTTGTTGCTCGAGACGAATATCAACAGATTCAAAATTGCCTATAGAAATTCCTTTAAACAATTTGACTCCCTGAGAGTCATATAATTTGCACATTGATCTCAGTAGGTCAAAATTGTAACTCGTAAAATAATCACCATACCTTCCGAACAACATGTTTTATGTTATGTAAAGAAAAATCGTAATTACCATTTTATTTGTAAATTAAATTGTTCCTCCACAGACTTGCCAACAATGAGAAACGCCTTGAGGGAATTCGAGCAGGAGTTCGTGCCATTTCTGTGTCAGGTAAGACACCCGATTAGATACTAAATTAGATGCATTAGATACAACAGTGTCGACCTATGCATTATAGTCAACATGAAATCGAAATGGACTCTATTTACTTTCTTAATGCACATTCCGGATTTTATTGTGCACCATATCTGTGCACATTTTTCCAAGGAAAAATAAATATTTGTCTTCATAATCTTTCATCAAGATGTAAAAACTTGCTCCGCCTCTTAAACAAATGTTCTAATCGGCTGGCATCACATAGGTCACACGGGTATGGAACCAAAATATTAAGTAATAATCATCCAAACAAATCTCGCTGGACTAAATCAAGTCCCACCTTTCATTATTTGCTTCTGAATATTTGTTTGCACCGAAATGTCACAATACAGAAGTTAAATGTGTTGCAAATCCCGTTTCATTTGACCTCTACAAGATGTCCCAGGTATTTGATAACTTAAAGATTGTTTTTGATCAACTTTTTGAGCTTTGAGATGTTTGATATCTCTAACTCGGCTCATGAATGTGTCTGGCTGTTTTGAAGATCTCAGGATGAGCGCAGTGTTTACTGACGGTTTGTGACTTTAATGGTGGACTGTTTATATTTGAGATTTTCGCCATAGTCTGTTAACGTCACTTAAAAGGTCAGATGTGCAGTATCTGAGAGAGCACAGCTCTGTAACACGCACACGCCCTGTATCAGCAAAACAACTTAACAAGTGTGTTACATTATTGCATTAATCCAAACTATTGTTTCATTATGTTTCTAATTGCGTAGATGAATCATTGTTTTTATGGAAGTTACGTTTGAGGTGTTTTTGTGGTGTTTTTTCTATGGACATATTTGACTCATCAAGACGGTCAGCAATCAGAAACTATACTGCTCCTGTATAAATGTCGTACTGCTTGCGGTGTAGACGATTTTGTCTTGATGTGTCACTTTGGATTGCGCAGTTGCAGTGTAAACAACAATATGAGGAATGGAGAGGTTTTGCAGTTGTTTCTAAATAAACTAATTAAATAGGAAAGTAACGCAGATATCATGGTGCAGATTCAAAAAGTGACATTACATTTCTCGATACTTCCGAAAAATACAGAAAAGTCGAAGCATCACGGATTATATTCAATTTGTCATTCATGAATCGAGCTGAAATGTTTTGCCACTGGACTGTAAGATAAATATGTTTGTTCCATTTCTCTTGCCATATTCTCTTGCTTCTCTCTCTTTCTCTCCATCTGTCGTTCTTCACTGAAGACTCAGTGGTTCAGATGCCAACAAAAACTGCTAAAGCTCGCCGCTTTCTCCTTCCGTTTGTCCTCTGTTCACATGAGTCTCCTCCTAAGGGTACTTGTTGTTTCCCGTGTGTGTGTGTGTGTGTGTGTGTGTGTGTGTGTGCATTCTTACACTAGCTCTTACCTGTTCTATCATTTTTCTGCACAAAATTCTGAACGAAGTGAGAAGTGCATACATTCAGAACATATGTGATGTCTATCTAATTAATTAATACATAATTTAATTAATATATAATTAAATAATTATTGATAATTTATATATAATTACTATCAATGATATGTATATATATATATATATATATATATATACTGTATAAATACATTAGGGTTGTCAATCGATTAAAAAATGTAAATACATTTATTACATGGTATGCCGATTTAATTAATCGCATATATAAATATTTGCTGAGAAACCCCCTCAAACAGCAATAATTCAATATATAATGATTAAATAATTATAAGTAGTTATATTTATTTATTTATTTATTTATTTATTTTCTCCCCAATCTGGAATGCCCAATTTCCAATGCGCTCCAAGTCCTCGTGGTGGCGTAGTGACTCGCCTCAATCCGGGTGGCGGAGGACGAATCTCAGTTGCCTCCGCGTCTGAGACCGTCAATCTGCACATCTTATCACGTGGCTTGTTGAGCGCGTTACCAGTGGAGACATAGCGCGTGTGGAGGCTTCACGCTATTCTTTGCGGCATCCACGCACAACT
The DNA here is from genome assembly GCF_019703515.2 of Myxocyprinus asiaticus. Taxonomy (NCBI): domain Eukaryota; kingdom Metazoa; phylum Chordata; class Actinopteri; order Cypriniformes; family Catostomidae; genus Myxocyprinus; species Myxocyprinus asiaticus. The sequence continues at coordinate 41,525,744 of NC_059377.1, read as the reverse complement.
CACCACGCCCCCCACTGAGAGTGAGAACCACATTATAGTGACCACGAGGAGGTTACCCCATGTGACTCTACCCTCCCTAGCAACCGGCCAATTTGGTTGCTTAGGAGACCTGGCTGGAGTCACTCAGCACGCCCTGGATTCGAACTCGCAACTCCAGGGGTGATAGTCAGCGTCAATACTCGCTGAGTATTTCCATATTATTGAACATAAGCCAATCACTGGCCTACAGTTCACAGCGATCCATTTTGCAATTCAATTTGTCAATCTGTCCGAAATAGATTTATTAAAAGGGCTTGTCTAAGGACGCGTCAATGTACACTTGCGTCAGACGGACGCTTTTGGAGCGTCTCTGTTGCATTGCGTCATGAACACACCGGTTTTGGTTGCTATGTCATGTTTAACGTAGTTTGAAACTTATAAAAACACCTCTTGAGATCCCTGCATTCAGAATTGCCCTCCATCAAAATGTGTTTAAATGCAAGAACACATCTGTCCTTATGTTGTGCTTTCTGCTGTCCGTAAGTCTGGTTTGTTCTCTGTATAAGCTGCGCGCTGCCTGTATAGCTGGAGTTTCGATTACTGCCCCCTGGAGAAAACAGGTGGTACTTCAAGCTTCAATTACGTTCCGGGGACATGATTAATTGCGTTAATTGAATTTAAAAAATTTAATAAAATTACAAAAAACTTTTTTTGCTGATTTATGCTAAAATATATAAACCTGCCTCCAGTAATAATCAAAGATTTTACATTTGCACATGCAGTGATTCAGTCCAATGTTAGAACAATACAGACTGATCTGTATCCACGTCCACATTGAATCTGATCCCACACATTCCTGCTGCACTTCTAACCCAATATAACCCACACTAATGACTTCCAGCCTCAGAAACACAGCATGAACAAAACACATTCACATCAGGAGCTGCCAGGAGGATAAAAACCATTTTAAGCGTTTAAAATTCATGTTGAATCTGTCTCAAAACCTTCAAATTCTCTCATTCTCTCCTCTCTTTGCATGCTCTCCTTGGACCTGCAGAAGATCTAAGTGGCGATGGTAATGTTTGACTTAATAATAATGACTAATAATAATCTTCACTTATTTCCTGTGATCTATAACTCACTTTCTGCTGTGCGTTTGCACGCTTGAGAGATGTTTGGATAATTATTTGGATAGACAGTCTTATGTTAGCCTTGTGTAGATTGTAGTTGTGTGTAGCTTTGTATGTTTCTACTTGAAGTGCATTCTAAAGGCTGTATTACACTACACAACCTCGTAACTTTTTATGACAATCCCCTCCAACTCGCATTGCATTATGGAGGCCATACTGGCCACGTTTTCCCACCAAGACCGCACCCAAATGCACTTGGTTCGTTTCGCGACTCGGAACACAACTATAATAGCAGTGTTCTCATTTGTTTACATCTCATGCGTTTTTGATTGGATGGGATTGGAATTGATATTCAGTCGTTTGGTATGTGATGCCCAGTTTACAAGTCAGTAAACGTATGCTACGCGTATTTTTGTAATCTGTTCATATTTTACAAGTTGTGTTGTGTAATCCAGCTGTCACTCTTTTATCTCTGTATTCTTTAAAAGGGAGGAGCAATTATTTAGAGAAGTCAGCACAACAGCAAGTGACTTCTCCCAGAAAAACAGTTGGACTAAATCTTTTTTTTTTATGAGTCACTTCCTTGTCTTTCTTGAGCACAGCCACACACAACTGCTCTCTGATTGGCCAGTTAGATTGACAGCGGAGTTCTCTGATTGGCCAGTTAAACAGATGCACAGAGTTACACAGAATGAGTTCAGAGAGTTTAAAAGAGAGAAGTGCACTTACATTTTTGTGTTTGTGTGTCTTCATAGAGGTCTTATTTTCGGCTCTAGTTTCTGTAGTGGAAGGTTACGTGTGTTTAGTGTGTGTGTAGTGGCTGAGTGGGCGTTATTTGGCCTGTGTGTGTGTGAAACTGACCACTGCCTGCCTATCTTCCCTGCAGAAACAGACGACTACGCAGAAATCATAGATGAAGAAGACACCTACACCATGCCCTCTAGTAAGTACCCTTGACTCGTGCCGTATATGAAGTGTGCGTGACTGCTGTCTGCGCGGGATCCAGATGTTGCCGTCCAGATTGAAATGCTTTCTGAGCCAAATCCTGACCTATTTTTTTCCCTGTCTGGCTTGTTGAGTTTGTTGATGTGGCGGCAAATAAAATGTAAAGTATCCAGCTCTGAGATTCCAGAATATTCCTTTTGGAAACACGTTCTCATACTGCAGTTTCTATCAAACTTTAGATGGCTTGGGACATTTGGGACTGAAATTAAAACAGATCACATTTTTGGACATTAAAGGGATATATATATATATACATGCTGAAAGTAAATACTTTTATTATAGGGGTAGATTTGGGTTAGTCTGTAGTATGTTTAATTAGCTAGAAAATATAAGTCTATGTATCTCCTTATTTTGCTAGATAAACATGTGTGTGAGTCACTGTCTCCTTGCACTAAGTCTCACGAGTGTGTGATTTACATATAGTCTGTACAAGCACTCATTCTGAACACAGACTGTAAATGTGTGTTATGATTGTGTCTTTAAAGGTATAGTTGAACAATGAATTAAAATTCCTGGTATCATTTACTCACCCTCATGTTGTTCCAGATGTGTATGAATTTCTTTCTTCCATGGAACACAATAGGAGAGGTTTTGAAGACTGTTCACATTGCTTTGCTTTTTTTTTTTATATAATGCAAATGATTGGTGACCACAACTGTTTAGCTTCAAAAAAGGACATAAAACACCATAAATGTATCCAAAAAGTAGTCAATAAGACTATATTCCAAGTGTTTAGAAGTCAAAGCTTTGTGTCTGAAATTGACAGAATATTCATTCATTATTTACTGAAAATCTTTCCCCTTTAAGCTCGTTGCAGACACGCAGCAAAAATAGTCAATATATTAATAACTACAGTCTTGACCAACACGAAACAGGTATCGTTTGAAAGCTTAGAAGCTCTACTTTCCAATGCATGTAGGCATTATGACCAAAACTGAACAAGTGCTTTGAAATTTGCAGACAAATCAGAAGTGTTTCGTTTTGATAATTTATAAAAACAAATTAATAAAAATAATTGCACTGTACATATTATTGCAATAGAGTAAAAACATCAAACTGATCAAATAGACGTGAGACAAAAATATAGCGAGTATTAGCTAAGTATATGTTTTTGACAATTATGTTGGTGTTGCTTAAATGCCGCGTTTTTGCTTGTAACTTCACGGAAAATAAACAGAAAATAAAATATCACACCATTACTTAGAGGAGGTGATTATCTTTCAAACGAGCCCACACACAAGATAATCAGATGCATAGATCATTAGATAATCCACATGAAGTACAATGTTACAAATGGCCACCAGGAGATGGCGCCAAATACATGACACAGACTCAATGATGACTCAAATGGCACAGAATGAAACTCATTCTGTGAAATCTCATTACTAAAATCATGTCTGCATGCTATACAAACCTTTAGTCATTGTTGTGTTTGCATGTGTAATTAGTTCTTATGTACAATTATTATATGTTTTATTTGTTTGGAGAGGCTTTTGGACACATGGAGACATTTTTGGACACTATGATAAATAATTTTTTTAATGCTGTAACTTTTGATTGCTTTGTCGTATGAACACAAAATCTTTCTCAGATACAGTTACGTGATTGGGAACAAAACAAAAGCAGTTTTTCTGTGCCATCTTATTTATACCACAAGATATTTAATGTCAAATACGTACATTTTTTGCCTTTTTTGTGATTTTTCAGCAGTTTCTTAGGCTGAGAGTCTCAGATTGTGTCATAATCTATATCATTAAAAAATTTAAAAAGTTTACTATACAATGATACCAAACACTTGACCCTCCTTGTTTTTTTGTTTGTTTGTTTTTGTCGAGTTATAGGCCTTTAATTTTGGGTTTGGGTTACCTTCAGAGCTTAAAGGGTTCATTACTGCCGCCAGTTAATTTAGTCTGCGAGTTGCATTGACTGATTTATCAACAAATCATTCAGAACTGAATCAAACAATTCTTACTCAAATGAAAGATTCATTCATGTGTCAGACATTGCTATTTCTCTGGAGAATAGCATGAGCCTTCACACGCACCAGGTCTCCGCGGTAATGTGCTCAACAAGCCACGTGATGAGATGCACGGATTGACGGTCTCAGACGCGGAGGCAACTGAGATTCGTCCTCCGCCACCCGGATTGAGGCGAGTCACTACGCCACCACGAGGACTTAGAGCGCATTGGGAATTGGGCATGCAAAAATATAAAAATAATCATAAATAAATCTCGTCTGATTTCCACACTATTTCACTCGCTTTTGGTGCCCCCCGCTGGACATTTCACTGGGAAACTGCAGCCAAACGTGTAATACAGAACTTAATTTCGTTTTGCTAAAATGTTGACACGGTCACATATTGTGCATGAGATCAGTCTGATGTCGAGATTGTAAGAGAATAACGATTACAAATTTAGTCTTTTCCTTTTGCAAAGCTATCGTATGGCTTCAGACAACTTGGAATATAGTGCATAATTCATATAGACCACTTACATGATACTTTTATGGTGCTTTTTTCATTTGTAGGTGAACTATTATTTTTTAAGTGCTGAATACATGCAAAAGTTTGACATTTAACAGTCCATTCCTGTGTCTTTCACAAGTCCAGCTGTTCACACCTCACCCTTCTGTTTCTGTCTTTCATTCTGTGCTTTTATTCTGAACTAAACTGCAAATCTCTCACTTTTCTCTTTAACAACCAGCCCAATGCTATGGATTAGAAGCAGGTAACGGCATCCCTGTTTTTCTATTGCCTCTCACTTTGTCTCTTTTCTTTTCGAATTCTTTCTCTCATTCTCTCTCTCTCTCTCTCTCTCTCTGTTTGATTTGTTGTTTGCTTGTGGTTTGTTTTAGTAAACAGGTTCCTCAACATATCATTGGCTAATGCAGGTTTTAATAGCACTCCGTTTAAAGTATATAAACCAGATGAATTGCTTAATTTACATTGTGACAATATTCTCACAATTAAGCATCCTGACCCACAATTCTCGTGACCATAATGAAAAAAAAAAAAAAAAAAAATATATATATATATATATATATATATATATATATATATATATATAATTTTCATTACTGAAATACATAATAATAATAATAATATATTCTCATTATTTAAATTTTAATGTATGCATAATGGCAATAAAAAAATAATAAAATAAATAATAAAAATCAATGCATTACAGGAATGAGAATTAATCATTGAAAATAATTGAATTTAATAGTAATTGTATATAATTATAAATAATAATAGAAATAAAATACAAATATTTTGCATAATAATTTCCTCGCATTAAAGGCAAAACACAATGTGATGAAATCGCAGCCAATCAGAACATAGACCTATTTAATGTTTAATATACAGTTATTTGGAGTGTGATTTTGGACCAATGAGATTTCACTGTGGGCGGAGCTACCCAGTTTGATGTTACATAAATAGAAACTAAGCAACTGAAGAAAAAAAATATTTGTACATGTGGTTACAGCTGGTTGGGAAAAAAAACTCAAATGAACATGGAGGAGATATGATTCATCAGAAATCTGGCAATAATATAATAAATAACAATATAAACATGTCTCAGTCATTATCTCCATGGGATTCAGTACTTTTAAAGAGCTGATAGTCTGCAGAAGTCATTGATATGTAAAGTTGAGAAGCCAAACAATAGAATTTTTATTTGCTCATTTGTAAGTATTTATTTTCTAATATTAATGGTGCATTTCTTTTCTTTTAATCATGTATTTGTGTTTTCATTGTATCTTTGTATCTACACAACATTTAAAACAGAATTTATTGTAGACTTCTCTTACATACAAGCACAAGTTTCTAAACTACAATTGGCAACTTTTAGATGATTTGATAATCCGCTGTCCTCTGCATTCAGCAAATATTGTCATTAAGCTGCTCATGTTTACGCATGTCATTCTTCTGTGGTTAAAGAGCTTTTCTAAATGTAAATATGGTCAGACCAAGAACTTGAGGATAAAGACTTTTCTAGGTCAGTGCTTGTGGTTTGTAGATTGATTTGATGATGAGCATTTGGCTTGTTGTGTTTTTTTATCTGTAGCTCAGGACTATGAAATCCAGCGGGAGAGAATCGAGCTAGGACGATGTATCGGTGAGGGCCAGTTTGGAGACGTCCACCAAGGAGTTTACATCAGTTCGGTAAACTACATATTTATGGTCCACATATCTTGGCACTTTCTGTGAATAGGGTACAGATTTGTGTGTCATTACTAGGTAAAAATATGCTCTTTAGAGTGAGAATGATAAGATATGTGAAAGATGAACTATTATCTAATATAAAATTAACAGAATGAAACGGCTAGTTTTGAAAACCTGAAATGTCTGTTGCATACAAATATGTTTTTATTTAATTTATGGGAAGTCCCAAACTCGCTTGCTCTTATACCGAGGGAGCTTAAATTTAGGCTAAATCTGCAACGTTCTGGCATATTTTTGTGCATTTTTTTTATTTATTGAATTTGTATGATTCTTTAATGTTTATTACATGGAAATAAAATCAGCAACAGCAAAAAAGCACCAAAAATAAACCTGTATTCAAACAGCTAAATTTTTTGTAAACAGGGTTGCCAAAATTGCATACCTCATATAAAATAAATATAAAACTAACAAACAAAAAAATCTCATTATGTAATATTTTGTTTGACATTTTCTGAATGTGAAGCACCTCCTTTCACTGACACTGCTACAATAGAAAAATGTGTTTTATTTTTATATATAAGTTTTAAGTCCTATTTTGTACAATTTTCATGGAAATTGAGAACAACAGCACAGTGCGTACTGTTCATAATGCTCTAAATACAGTTTTATTTCCTAATCCAAAGCTTTGA